>NC_064627.1:942290618-942593649 GCF_023864275.1 Schistocerca cancellata
ATACTCGAAACGGCTGTTCATTTTGCACAGTGAAAGACCTAGTCTCACACCCATACAGCATAACTGGTAGAATAATAGTTTTGTATATTCTAATCTTTAAATTCCTAGACAATATCTGTGATAAAAATAATCTATTCAGTGAGCAGTAGTGCGTATTTCGCACCCGTAATCTCTTCTTCAGTTCGGATTCAATCTCATTTCTCGAAGTGATGTCCACGCCTAGATACTTAAATGTATTCACTTTTTCAAACTGCATGTCTCCAACTCTTAACATTTCCTGATCTACTGCTGTTGGCATTCTAGTAGTAACCAGGTATTCAGTTTTGTCTTCACTTATCCTTAGACCTACATCTTCACTAGCCTTGATTAACGCATTCGCATTTGCTGTTACAGATTCTTTCCTATCGCTAATGATGTTTATATCATCGGGATACCCTAATATCTTAATATTTCCATTTAACTCCACACCCTCTGAATTATCTGCTGCCATTCGTACAATATATTCTAGGACTAAATTAAAAAGTAGCGGAGGCAGGGCATGTCCCTGCTTAAGTCCGTTCTTTATTACAAATTCTTCTGACTCCAATTTCCCCACGCGTACTCTACCTGTTGTGTTTTTCAAACTCACTTCTATAAGTCTAACATACTTTTTTGGTATTCCAAGTTCCAAAAGAATTCTGTACAATTTTGACTGCAATACTGAATCATATGCTTTTGTAAAATCTATGAAAAGATTATGAACTGGTTTATTGTATTCCCATTTCTTTTCCAAAATTTGACGCAGGGTGAATATTTGGTCTGTAGTTGATATGTTCCTTCGAAAGCCGGCTTGGTAATGCCCCACAATTTCATCTGCATATGGTGTAAGCCTGCTTAGCAGATTATTCGAGACAATTTTGGAACATACTGGTAATAGCGATATCCCTCTATAATTACTACAATCCATTTTGTCGCCTTTCTTAAAAATTGGATTCAGAATCGACTCCTGCCACTATTCAGGTATCATCTCTGAGTTCCGTACTTTAGTTATCACTTTGTGAACTACTTCCACCAATTTCTGTCCCCCATTTTTAACGAATTCTGCAGTTATGCAATCTGATCGTTGTGCTTTATAGTTTTTCAATTTGTTGATTGCATCTCTTACTTCCTTTAACGTTGGCTCAGGTATCTGGGGTTCTGCTGTATATATTGCCTCATTGTATGTACATTTATTTTTCTCGTACGTCCCTCCTAAAAGATAACCTAACCAAAACTATTGGAGCCGTTCTAGGCGCTACAGTCTGGAACCGCGAGACCACTACGGTCGCAGGTTCGAATCCTGCCTCGGGCATGGAGATGTGTGATGTCCTTAGGTTAGTTAGGTTTAAGTAGTTGTAAGTTCTAGGGGACTGATGACCTCAGAAGTTAAGTCCCATAGTGTTCAGAGCCATTTGAACCATTTGAGCCAAAACTATTGCCACCTTGCACTCATGATACAAAAGTGGCATAACATCCAAAGGCTTGCGGTAGCGGTAAACGTTGTGATTAATTCCGAAGCAATAAAATATTTTTATAGGTTACGAGGTGTTTACGACACTACATGTATTTTTTTCTGCTTTTTTATGAAAGGTGACAAAACTAGATAGCGAGTGGAGCAGCGCTTTGGAAAACACCGCCACGCGGCCCGGGTGCCCATCGCGCCACCGCTTTAGAACTAATTGTTTGCCGTTGGCGGCGGCGGCGGCGGCGGCAGCCTTGCGCCTGACAGTAAGCCGATAACAGCCGCCAGCTGACGATCACGTGTCCAGGGCCCAGGCTCACGCACAAAAACAATTACTCAGCCGCAGATTACCCACTCCCCAGCACTTGTTTACATCTTTCCACGCCTTAGCCTCGCTCCTATCTGGCACAAAGGAATCAATAATTGTCCAGGCTCTGTAACATCATATTACGTAAATTTAATACTCTGATCATTTCATACTTGGAAATATAGGCAGTCTATCACTGCGCACATTGACGACACATACACACACTATGACAATGAAAAAACGACGCACCACGAAGGCATTACTCGAATGGGACGGATGTACACTGTGATCAAAGAGTCAGTATAAATTTGAAAACTTAATACACTTCGGAATAATGTAGATAGAGAGGTAAAAATTGACACACATGCTTGGAATGACATGGGGTTTTATTAGAACCGAAAAAAACAAAGTTTACAAAATGTCCGACAGATGGCGCTGGACAGCAAAACTGCTACTGTGACGGGTGAGAGGTACGCCGCTATGTTACAGAATCGTATCATCCCCAGCCTGGCTGATAAACACCTGCTGGAACGTACGATGTTTATGCAGGATGGCGCTTCACCCCATATTGCTAAATGCGTGAAAGATCTCTTGCGCGCGTCGTTTGGTGATGATCGTGTGCTCAGCCGCCACTTTCGCCATGCTTGGCCTCCCAGGTCCCCAGACCTCAGTCCGAGTGATTATTGGCTTTGGTGTTACCTGAAGTCGCAAGTGTATCGTGATCGACCGACATCTCTAGGGATGCTGAAAGACAACATCCGACGCCAATGCCTCACCATAACTCTGGACATGTTTTACAGTGCAGTTCACAACACTATTCCTCGACTACAGCTATTCTTGAGGAATGATGGTGGACATACGGAGCATTTCGTGTAAACAACGTCATCTTTGCTTTGTCTTAGTTTGTTATGCTAATTATTGCTATTCTGATCAGATGAAGTGCCATTTTGGTTCTAATAAAACCCCATGTCATTCCAAGCATGTGTGTCAATTTGTACCTCTCTATCTACAATTATTCTGTGACTTTTTCAGTTTTCAAATTTATACTGACTTTATGATCACCCGGTACATGAACAGACAAACAAATGAATGCATTTTCAGAAAAATTGGATGATTTATGCAATAGAAAGAGTTTCACAAACTGAGGAAGTCGGTGACGTATTGGTACACTTGTGGCCTTTATGGAAGCAGTCATTCGGCTTAACATGATCGAGGGATGTCCTCCTGAATGATATCGTACCATAGCCTGTTCGCCTGGTGCGTTAGATCGTCAAAATCGCGAGCTGGATGGAGAGCGCAATCCGAAATGCTCCAAACGTTCTCAATTGGGGAGAGAATTGGCGACCTTGCTGGCCAAGGTCGGTCTTGGCAAGCACGAAGACAACCAGTAGAAACTCTCGCCCTGTGCGGGTGCGCATTATCTTGCTGAAATGTAAGTCCAGGATGGTTTGCCACGAAGGACAACAAAATGGGGCCTGGAGTATTGTAGATGTACCGCTATGCTGTAAGGGTACCGTGGATGACAATCAAGGAAGTCCTACCATGAAATGAAACGCCACCGCAGCCATTACGCATGGTTGTCGGCACGCATTGAAGGTGACAGTCAAACTGTCCGGGGCGTCTTCAGAAACGTATTGGGACCTGGGATCTCATTGGCTGGAGTATAATTGTCTTCCACTTCGAAATGAGACCCAATGACCAGCAAAGAGACCCACCAAACAGCAGTGGAGTAACGACCTCACTGTCACCCCCATACGGCCCGACAAGTAGGAGTGGCATTTCTCTTTCATGGCAAGACCCCTTTGGTTGTCATCCGCGACACCGTTACAGCACGGCGGTGCGTCGGCGATATTACAAGCCCCGTTTTGTTGCTCTTCATGTCAAGCAGTTCTGGGTTTACATTTCAGCAAGCATTTTGCGGACGGCGAGGGTTTCTTCTGCTGCTCGTCTTCGTACTTGCCAAACCCTACCTAGGCCAGCAAGTTCGCCAGATTTCTCCCCAATTGAGAACTATAGGAGCATTATGGGCAGGGTCCTCGAACCAGCTCTGGATATTGACTACCTACTGCGCCTAGTGGACAGAATTTGGCACAATATCGCTCAGGAGGACATCCAAAAGCTCCGTCAATGAGTGCCAAGCCGTATAAGTTGCGGCATAAGGCTGTGGTCACAGTGGCATCGGTATCGGTCGACTCGTCGACGACCAAAATCGTCCGAAGACGGCCGAACTTTTAAAATCGGCACGCCACTAGGAGCGCGGTCACACTGTAGCCGATCTCATCGCGCGAGCATATAGACTTCGCGTGACAGTCGGTGAAATTCAGATCAGTTTGCTTTTTTCGGTCAAATAGACCGATGTTCTCACATATGAGCCGTAAGAAAGTGATATTTAATCCACGAAAGAATGAATTTATGGCAGCCAGAAGATAAAATATCATAATCGGGATGTAGTTCGGAAACTATGGACTGAAATCGCAGGTAGAAAAAAATGGCTCTGAGCACTATGGGACTCAACTGCTGTGGTCATAAGTCCCCTAGAACTTAGAACTACTTAAACCTAACTAACCTAAGGACAGCACACAACACCCAGCCATCACGAGGCAGAGAAAATCCCTGACCCCGCCGGGAATCGAACCCGGGAACCCGGGTGTGGGAAGCGAGAACGCTACCGCACGACCACGAGATGCGGGCAAATCGCACGTAGTTTATTGGAAACTACAAGTAGGCAAATCACTGTCGGAAATTTTAAGTGTGAATTATATCTTCAAAAAATAATTTGTGCAATTGACAAGGATGGAATTTCTTCTGCTTAAGTTTTTTGGGTTGCAGTAGGTGGACACCAGCTGTCTACAAATTGTTATTACTGCTTACTGGCGTCTTTATATTATTAGAGTGGCGATTATGATACATGAAGTGGCTTGCAAAGATACGTATGTCGACTTTTCAGAGCTTTACGTTTTCGGAGTATCTTTTTTTTCTAATTTTTATCACGCATATGCTAAACCACAGTCATTGATGGTTAATTAACGTATGCATGCACAACTTCAAATAAATTCAGTGAAACGTAGTGTTCGTAATGTCACTTTTCAGTATAATCACTAAAGGTCTTGAGTACGCAAAGCTGAAGACTCACACGTGGAACACTTTCGGATAACGAAATCTAATTTCGAGTACTTGTAGAGGTGTGTGGCTCAGTTAGAAAATCTGGTACTCACATTAAAGATGCAGTTCTGCCTCAAGTAAAAGTAGACGTGACACTTCGGTATTTGACATCTGGCGATTACATCTTTCCAGTATTCAAGCCTATACCACGTTGTGAAAAGTACAATTTCAAAGTTTTTTTTTATATGTTGGATGCTATCTACGATGCCCTGACTAATTTAGAAGCTAATGTCTTCACTTTCGCACCCAAAATACTACGAAATGTTAAATTTATTCAATGCCGAATTTTGAGGCTACACTTCGTGCAAGTGCACTAAAAAGACAGTGTGATCAGTTGTAGACGATTTCCCTTAGTAAAAGTATGATTTCACGGAAAAAATATTGCCACCAGTAATCTTGTTACTTCCTTTCTGAAATCCATTGAGCAAGTGTCTAAAGAGCTCTGGAGTTTCCAGTACTAGAATCTGATTATCTGGAATATTCTGCCATCATTGCATTAATTTTCACCATTTTTAGAATAAGGTGAGCTGCTGTGAAACCACAAATTCATCTTTCATTAATTACATAATTCTCCCTTACTGTCACACAAGTTTTATATGTGCATCATATAACAGAAACAGCACTTGCTTTCACCACATAACTTAACCATTATGTGATCATAATCTCATTGACAAAACCTTTATACACGAAGTCGCACATCCTACCACAGTAGCTAATGAGCCATACTCAGAAGAAAGCGTTTGGGAAAGAGCCTTAATGCGGTGTATGAACGTATAAACATGAAACACATCACGAACGGCATTTCAGATTCAAAAGTAGCGGTTCCTTCTGATGATAATCTGGGGTGGGAGAAGGGAAAAGTTGTCAGAAAGTTAAAGCATTTTTATCTTTCGTAACGCAGCGTTTTCCCCTTCATCTCATAATCGCAAAACTTGTCACGTAGTCCCAATAACTGATGGCAGAGTGTACGGTAACCGCCACGTCCTTTGCAAGACAGGCGCCGCACCGCAATACTCATTTCCAAGCACAAAGGCGTCCTGTTATCCATTCCACTTTCTGAGGTTAAAATCTAACGTATACTTCATACACAGAATAGGTTCAAACCTAAGCTAACCTCCTTGACCCTGCTACAAACTGACGGAGGAGATCAGACTCACTGTGACCAATCCGTCGGTCGAAGGTATCGGGCGGCCTCTGGCGACGGATTCTGACGATCGTTGACAGTACTACTGTGAACGCAGCCTAAGGGCCACAGGTAGACCATCGGGTTACTGACTTACACGGTGTGTGGAACTCCTTCTCTTGAATAAATCACCAAATTTTTCTGCATCTGCAATCATTTATTTGTCTGTACATGTACGTAAAATCCACCGATTTCCTTCCCATTTGTATAATTCCTTCGTGGTGCTTCGTTTTTATGTCCAAAGGCTATATAACGCATAATCATGGTGGAGGTGAGACTAGAATCGATTACCTTTAGTTTACAGAAGTACTACTCTGGTCAGAGCCCACTACACAAGTCTACTAGGTTTCTAAAAACCTTTAAACCTGTGCAAGTGGTCTCTTGAACGTATTGACCTGGGAGCCTTTCGATTAATGTGTTTATATGAGACGCGTTTTTAAATTTTTTTTTTTTAACATGAGTGTTGAAATTTTATGGTCAGCGTACTGCTTATTTTCGCGAAGTACCTTCTTCTGTTAGCCGTCCACAAAGCAAGACTGGATGCTTATTTACAGGTGTTTCAATGACTCAGCAGATTTAAAACACTACTGATTGTGAAATACGCCCTGTTATTCGTTTCTTAATTTCAAGAGACCTGAGAGCTGCCACAATTCTTCAGCAAATTAGTGAAGCGTATGACGACGACGATACGACCACGAGAATGATTATAAAATCGTGTATAGCGTTTAAAGAAGGCCGCATGAATGGGCTCGGTGATAAATGAAATGGGCGGCAGTCCGTCGTTAATGAGGAGATGGAGCTGAAATTCGATAGAAGTTTCAAAAAAGACGCTTCGCGATTTAATCATTATCTCACACCGTTACCCACACCCCAAGAAACGTTCTGTATGAAATTATGACACAGTCTTGAAATATATGAAGTTGTACGCACCCTGGGTGCCAAAAATGCTGACGCAGAAGTAATCGTTTAACCAGGACAATAACTTTCCTCCAGAGATATTGGGTCGAAGGGAATAAGTTTTTCAAATGTCTCATAATTACAGATAAGAAGGAGCGATCTGTCATTACTTTGAAGGAATATCATTATTCTTTGAGGAAAAATAGCGTTCAATACTATTTTCTTTTCCCGATGACCGTCTGGCCCCTTAGCTTACTGGGCAGAACGTCTGACTGCCATGCAGCCGGTACGGGTTCTATTACCGGTCGGGTTGCATACTTTTCTCCACTCGAGAACTCGATGTTCTGTTGTTCTCATCAGCATTCAGTCATCATCGACACGTGAGTCGCCCAGTGTGGCATTCCCTGGAAAGACATGCAACTCAGTGGCCGAACATCACCAGGTGGGGACTCTAAGCCATCAACGCCATTCGCGCATTTCATTTCACTTTATTTCAGTTAAGCCTGTCTGATTTGTTGTAAATAAAAACAATACATTTAAAAAGCACCTTGTGTCACTAGGGACGTCCGCACTCATAACATTACAGTCCTGTTTTTTACATGTTGAATAAGGGAGCAGTGCAGACTTGCAAACGTAAGCAAGAGCGCTGCGAATGCATGCTTACCTGATCCAAGGGACTTGTTTGCTGGCGTCACTTCAGCTTTCGTGCTGGACAGCAATTTGTTAAAGCACCGTGTCCTAAAGTAAATCTTTAATTTACTAAACCTTCGGATCAATACTCATACAGCTATAATTACTCATGTTTGAATTTTGTGACTTTCCTGAATTCGGCATATCATCGCCGAAGATAAAAAAATCTGTGGATGTTCCTCCGTTCATTAGTCCTAGTGACTATTACGGGAACATAAAGAGCACTTGACTCTGATCAAACATGTCTATGCCACCAAATGGATTTTTTGCTCCGTCATCTCATTCCTCAACACGATGAACGTCCAGCTCCGGGTTTTACCAAGTGCGTCCGTCCGAGCGGACAGGAAAATCGTTATTGTGTACCTCTTACTTAACCCGTCACAAGCCGTCTGGGAAATTTGCTTCTTCCACACGACAAGATATCTCGTACTATATAGTCACGACTTCCTTGAATCTCTGTCACTTTCCGAGTAGAATGTACAGAAATTGGCGCTGAGGTCTTTTGCAAATGTTCGAATAACATAGCCGATAATGGGGTATAAATGAATCAAAAACTTCACTCATATCCAGTCGCAAATATTCTCGAACTGTGCCCCCTATGCTTAGCGGCGACATTCAGTTTCGTGTTATTTTTTATATAATTTCATTACTAGGTAAATAATACATTACGAGCAAGGTTTATGTCACTGTATGTTGGATGTTGCAAAGTCTCACATAAGTTCTTAGGTTTTCGCGGAAGGAGTAAGTTTTTATAAAATTCATCTCGTTTGAAGGCCGTGTCATATTGTTACCTCTGCAGTATATGTTTGTGAATGAAACTTAGCACAAATCTACCTCCCACTCTACAAAAAGTCTACGTATTACCAAAACTATGTACCCACTAACTTTTATTCAACTTAAACAGAACATAATCTGAATTGAACTGTAACTGGTCTGAATACAACTTGTCCTTACATTAAATCCGCAAATGAAGTAAAACAGTTCTCTGACCATAATCAAAATTTCCATTTACCTCGCGTTTTGACAACATTGTTGCAGATTCCTCGAAAGAACATCAGCAAAAAGCAAGCAGGCACCGGGAAAGCTGGATTTCTACTTTTAAATGAAATTTGTAAACAATATTCAATCTGTTGCTTACCACTTGTTGCAATGTAATTATACGCGATGAAAAACCTTCTTTAAACAATTTAAGGGGAGAATAACAATTCCTATGAAATGATAATTCAAGGCAACGATTTTAGAATCAACTGTGTACTCAAAAAGACAGAGAAAAAATAGTAATCATTTTCACACATAACATTGGTCTGAACAGAACTATGCTTAACAAAGTGTACAATGATCTGAAAAGTGTACAATTTTAACAGAGAATTTCTACAAAAGTCAAACCACTTAATCAGGTGGTATATGAACGCATCATTCAGCGAAGTAGGGTGGTCCCTCTTTCAGCACTGAGCAAGTTAACTAGCTGTCACTCATTCCGACAGTGCTGCATTCTTACCTCAAACTTCTTCTCTTGAAAAATAATAACATTATTTAAAATTTATATTGTTTTCGCCTACGAATATATACACTACTGGCCGTTAAAATTGGTACACCACGAAGATGACGTGCTCAGACGCGAAATTTAACCGACAGGAAGAAGATGCTGTGATATGCAAATGATTAGCTTTTCAGAGCATTCACACAAGGTTAGCGCCGGTGGCGACCCCTACAACGTGCTGACATGAGGAAAGTTTCCAACCGATTTCTCATACACAAACAGTAGTTGACCGGCGTTGCCAGGTGAAACGTTGTTGTGATGCCTCGTGTAAGGAGGAGAAATGCATACCATCACGTTTCCGACTTAGATAAAGGTCCGATTGTATCCTATCGCTTATTGCGGTTTATCGTATCGCGACATTGTTGCTCGCGTTGGTCGAGATCCAATCACTGTTAGCAGAATATGGAATCGGTGGGTTCAGGAGGGCAATACGGAGCGCCGTGCTGGATCCCAACGGCCTCGTATCGAGATGACAGGCATCTTGTCCGCATGGCTGTAACGGATCATGGAGCCACGTCTCGATCCCTGAGGCAACAGATGGGGACGTTTGCAAGACAACAACCATTTGCACAAACAGTTCGACGACGTTTGCAGCAGCATGGACTATCAGCTAGGAGACCATGGCTGCGGTTACCCTTGACGTTGCATCACAGACAGGAGCGCCTACGATGGTGTACTCAACGACGAACCTTGGTGCACGAATGGCAAAACGTCATTTTGTCGGATGAATCCAGGTTCTGTTTACGGAACTGACCACTAGACGTCTTGAAACACGGGTCCACCAGTGCAAAAGATGCAAAGAGTAATGCGTTGACAGTAGAGAAACAGTAACAGCAAGATGGGGTGGAGCGCTCGATAACTTTGGACGTGGACTCGTCCTTGGATATCACTTGACCAACAAACTGATCAGAGAAATCTGAACACATCCGGAGCTGCCCATGTCCATTGTGAAGTGGAAACGTGATGAACAACCACATTTAAACCGAGACGAGGCAGAACTCGTGTCCTAACGGATAGGGAGCAACGAATAGCGTGGAGAGCCGTTGTAAAAATCGTAGCACATGAGCGGAGATAATCACTCGTGAGTTTCAAAGTGTTACAATGACTGTGCTTAGGAACTTCAAAATGAATGGGGTACTCTGTCCGAGCACCTCTTAATTTCCAAGCGTACCTGTAGTCAACGTTAATGTGACATAAAGAGCGACGCTACTGGTCTATGGATGACTGGAATCGAAAGATTTGGAAAAATGAATCATTCTACATTGCGGCAACCTGGTGGAAGGGTTTGCATTAGGCAAATGTCTGGAGAATGTTGCCTGAATCGTGTGTAGAGCCAATTGGGAGGTACGGAGTTAGTGTTAAGCTATGGACGTGTTTTTCGTAGTTAGGGTGTGGTCCTACCATTGTGCTTAGCAAAACGCTAAATGCGGAAAGTTAGGAACACATTTTACAGCGTAAAGTAGAGGAACAGCTTGGAGGCAATGGGTGTTTGCATTAGTATGACACTGCGCCCTTTCGTAAAGGAGCATCTGTGAGGAAATGGTATGTGGACCATAATATTGCTGAAATGGACTGGCCTGCACAGAAGCGAATGGAATATCTTTGGGAATAGCTGAAACGTCGAATTCCCTCCAGATATTAGTATCCTACATTGCTATTTTCCGTGGTTTGGGCTCTTCAGGAAGGGTAGATTACCATTCCTCCCCAAATATACAGGTACTGTAACAAAAACGACGTTGTACTATTGTACATATTAGTAATTTTTTTCTTCTGATTTTTCGATAAATTTGTGTAATTGATGTTCTGATTTTATTTCTATTTTTTTGTTTCATGTCATTATGTTAAGAAAACTGTAAATAAGTTTCAATGTGAATATTAATGTGCACATCCTACGTCAAGTAATATTGTAATAGAATTGAAATGTAACAAATGTTGAAACTGTTGTAAGATGTTTAAAATTGTAACTGTGCGTCTGGTCCATACGTAGGCAATGTTTTAGGATATGTAGAATGCAAAACCTCTGGTGAATACCCTGTCTGTAAGGGAGCGGTAAAAGGTGGATGGCAGGCGAGCGCGGTAAAAGCGCGCGGGCACTGCACGGCACAACGGGCTCAGCAGTAAGTAGTTGGAGTTTGGCACTGGTTTGAGCAACATCTTCTGGGGCGAGGAGGCTCTTCTGGAAGACGTAGCTTAATTGAGCCTCGGATATGCCGTTCCAACGCCCACACAGCATGGCAGAATTCCATAGGCACTAAATGGAAAAGTATTGCGACGCTAAGAAGAATTAAAGTGCCGATACGTCAAGAGCTATAGCTGTGGTTGTATGTGTGCTCTGTGCCTCGCCATCTTGCCGCCCGCCAACCGCCGCATCGATACAAGCAGGTTGAAACTTTTAGTACTGTATTCGTATGGGCCAGAGAGTGAACTGTTCAATAATAACATAAATTTTACCAGAACTTTCCCATCATTTAATTATTCTCACAACTAACCTAGACAGGGTCCTTTCCAAATGTTGTGCAATCCGAGTGTCCCGAATGCAAAATTAAATTTTGTGTTAATAATAATTACTTGCAGACCTAGCTATGTTAGAATGGTGTTTAAAGAAATGTTTTGTTAATGAACCAGTAAATGAATAACGAAGGTCTAACGAAGTTGAAAGATAACTTTAAAATTGATATAGTAATGAAGTTTATTATTTCGAGACAGATTTAAGGGCATTTAAATGAGCAGTAAATAAGATATAAGGAGTAGTAATTTATATACTGGAAATCTTGAACGCATAATAAACTCAGTAATCAATTTTTTTAATACAGTGATCATAACAGTTTCAGGGTCCTCACCCCCCCCCCCCTTTTTATTCATTTGAATTCTGAAGTGTTCTAAATTGGTTTGACCAGCAAATGTTAAAGTCAATATAAAAGTCAAAATTTATCAGTGTTTTATGTTTATCAAAATTGACATTTTGTGTGTGGCTCGAAAGTGCTATTTCTAGGGTAACCTATGCCCGATTTTAATCAGATTAATAGACAGTATAAAGTTTTGTAGTCTAAATTATAGTGTAGTGTTACGTATTCATGGTTTTTTCCATATCAGTACAAAACGTGAAACTATCAGTTCAATAGATTTTCTGGTTCTAAAATTCTACTATATTATGCAGTGTTACTACTTGTTGTTTTGCTTGAATATATACCAACTTGTACAGGGAAGAAACTCAGTTCATACCTAATGAGGCTGGCGACCGTATTATTATCAAATTGGTAGCATCTTCAGTGTTGCTTCTGGTCCATCCTGACGTGTAATTGCATTTCGGAATTGCTTGACGGATCATTGTTATTACAGAGTGGGTGTAAGTCTGATTTGCCACCACTAAGGTACACGCGGTCGATATCTATATGAAAATCCTTTCTCATAGGGTGAACCCCGCTCACTTACCATACCACAGGCTTTAATGAGTATTGTGTGCCCCACGCGCACATTACAGTACCTCACTGAAAGAGTACCTAGCCGTGACAAAGGCAAAGGGTGCGCACAAGCCAGATTGATGCCTGTTAATAGGTCTTCGGATATTTTTCATCACTTAGTGTAACGCTCTGCATCTAATCCTGAATTTTTAGCTGTCGTAAGCACTACACAAACGGTAAATGTACGTGCATAAGTATAGATAATGACAGTGAACAGAAGTGGAAATGTAGACCGACGTGTGAATGTATAAATGAATACATATGTAAATAACATAAATGAAATTGACAGTCACAGTGAAATACACTACTAGTCATTAAAGTTGCTACACCACGAAGATGACGTGCTACAGACCCGAAATTTAACCGACAGGAAGAAAATGCTGTGATATGCAAATGATTAGCTTTTCAGAGCATTCACACAAGGTTGGCGCCGGTGGTGCCACCTACAACGTGCTGACATGAGGAAAGTTTCCAACCGATTTCTCATACACAAACAGCAGTTGACCGGCGTTGCCTCGGGAAACGTTGTTGTGATGCCTCGTGTAAGGAGGGGAAATGCGTACCATCACGTTTCCGACTTTGATAAAGTTCGGATTGTAGCCTATCGCGATTGCGGTTTATCGTATCGCGATATTGCTGCTTGCGTTGGTCGAGATCCAATGACTGTTATCAGAATTTGGAATCGGTGGGTTCAGAAGGGTAATACGGAACGCCGTGCTGCATTCCAAGGGCCTCGTATCACTAGCAGTCGAGATGACAGGCATCTTATCGGCATGTCTGTAACGGATCCTGCAGCCACGTCACAAAAGAAATTTTCAAATGTGTGTGAAATCTTATGGGACTTAACTGCTAAGGTCATCAGTGCCTAAGCTTACACACTACTTAACCTAAATTATCCTAAACACACACACCCATGCCCGTGGAGGACTCGAACCTGCGCCGGAACCAGCCGCACAGTCCATGACTGTAGCAACCACGTCTCGATCCCTGAGTCAACAAACGGGGACATTTGCAAGACAATAACCATCTGCACGAACAGTTCAACGACGTTTGCAGCAGTATGGACTATCAACTCGGAGGCCATGGCTGCGGTTAACCTTGACGCTGCATCACAGAGCGCCTGCGATGGTGTACTCAACGACGAACCTGGGTGCACGAATGGCAAAACGTCATTTTTTCGGATGTATCCAGATCATGTTTACAGCATCATGATGTTCGCATCCGTGTTTGGCGTCATCGCGGTGAACGCATATTGGAAACGTGTATTCGTCATCGCCATACTGGCGTATCACCCGGCGTGAAGGTATGCGGTTCTATTGGTTACACGTCTCGGTCACCTCTTGGTCGCATTGACGGCACTTTGAACAGCGGACGTTACATTTCAGATGTGTTACGACCCGTGGCTCTACCCTACATTCGATCCCTGCGAAACCCTACATTTCAGCAGGATAATGCACGACCGCATGTTGCAGGTCCTGTACGGGCCTTTCTGGATACAGAAAATGTTCGGCTACTGCCCTGGCCAGAACATTCTCCATATCTCGCACCATTTGAAAACGTCTGGTAAATGGTGGCCGAGTAACTGGCTCGTCACAATACGCCAGTCACTACTCTTGATGAACTGTGGTATCGTGTTGAAGCCTCATGGGCAGCTGTACCTGTACTCGCCATCCAAGCTCTGTTGGACTCAATGAGCAGGCGTATCAAGGCCGTTATTACGGTCAGAGGTGGTAGTTCTGAGTACTGATTTCTCAGGATGTATGCACCCAAATTGCGTGAAAATGTAATCACATGTCAGTTCTAGTATAATATATTTGTCCAATGAATACCCGTTTATCATCTGCATTTCTCATCGGTGTAGCAATTTTAATGGCCAGTAGTGTAAATAAATTATAATAATTTAATAAACGTCTTATTACCAAGAAAAATGTGTGTGATAGATACCTTAGTATACAATAATTTTCCTATTACTTACATTCCTGTAATGTTACTTATTGAAGTATTGAAGCTTCCCCTGCATCCTTTATCCACAGTGATATTGTTTTCAATGTTATAAACGATACTGCACTACGACTGAAGTTTCAGAGAGAAACTGTCGGGTACTTTGTTTGCGAAGCGAAACTGACGCCGTGAGCGGTCGCCACTCTGCGTTGACAGACGAGTGCCGTATAGCGGCGGAGGGTGGCGTGTTTGCTGCCCCTGGAGAGCGGACTCCACGCATCGCGCGCGTGGCGGGTGGCGGACTTTGTTGACTCAGGAGCGGCGCGGCGGGAGTGATGTCGTCACGAGGTCAGCTGCGGCAAGGCGCGTGGAGGCCGCGTGATCGCGGACATCGACCTCCCACCTGCGACTGCCCCACACTCTCCCTCCCGTACTGGTGGAACGAGACTAGTAGCTGTAGTACAACTTTTCAACAAAATCTAAATTATAAATGAATTTCCCTTTTGTTATAGAAGAAACTATTCATCATTTTATCCCTTAACCGCAAAAGTAATGCTCTGCTCAAATAAAAATAAGGAGGTTACTGTGAAATAATGATCCAAAAGTAAATTCCTGACGAAGTTTAAAATATTATGTTAGTCTTTTTTCTCTATACTTTAAGTACACGTTATTAAATGGAATCGATACATTTTCGAATAGTATGGTCTTAAAACACTTAATCTACATCTACATCTACATCTAAATACATACTCCGCAATCCACCATACGGTGCGTGCCGGAGGGTACTTCGTACCACAACTAGCATCTTCTCTCCCCGTTCCACTCCCAAACAGAACGAGGGAAAAATGACTGCCTATATGCATCTGTACGAGCCCTAATCTCTCTTATCTTACCTTTGTGGTCTTTCCGCGAAATGTAAGTTGGCGGCAGTAAAATTGTACTGAAGTCAGCCTCAAATGCTGGTTCTCTAAATTTCCTCAGTAGTGATTCACGGAAAGAACGGCTCCTTTCCTCTAGAGACTCCCACCCGAGTTCCTGAAGCATTTCCGTAACAGTCGCGTGACGATCAAACCTACCAGTAACACATCTAGCAGCCCACCTCTTAATTGCTTCTATGTCCTCCCTCAATCCGACCTGATAGGGATCCCAAACGCTCGAGCAGTACTCAAGAATAGGTCGTATTAGTGTTTTATAGGCGGTCTCCTTTACAGATGAACCACATCTTCCCAAAATTCTACCAATGAACCGAAGACGACTACCGCCTTCCCCGCAACTGCCATTACATGCTTGTCCCACTTCATATCGCTCTGCAATGTTACGCCCAAATATTTAATCGACGTGACTGTGTCAAGCGCTACACTAGTAATGGAATATTCAAACATTATGGGATTCTTTTCCCTATTCATCTGCATTAATTTACATTTATCTACATTTAGAGTTAGCTGCCATTCTTTACACCAATCACAAATCCTGTCCAAGTCATCTTGTATCCTCCTACAGTCACTCAACGACGTCACCTTCCCGTACACCACAACATCATCAGCAAACAGCCGCACATTGCTATCCACCCTATCCAAAAGATCATTTATGTAGATAGAAAACAACAGCAGACCTACCACTCTTCCCCTGGGCATTCCAGATGATACCCTCACCTCCGATGAATACTCACCATCGAGGACAACGTTCTTGCTTTATAACATAATTTGACGAGGTTCACTAAAGTTTACTTACAGATGTGAAAACCGAGCGAGGTGGCGCAGTGGTTAGACACTGGACTCGCATTCGGGAGGACGACGGTTCAATCCCGCGTCTGGCCATCCTGATTTAGGTTTTCCGTGATTTCCCTAAATCACTCCAGGCAAATGCCGGGATGGTTCCGCCAGCTCCGTCAACTGTCTCGGTTTTGCACCATCTAGATTCAGTGCACGAGAATATCAAATTTACGACGGAAATGGAGAAGGGCAGCTGTCTGCCATTTCTGGACGTCTTGGTCAGACGGAAAGTGGGTGAATTATTGGGTCATTCCTTCTACCGGAAACCCCCACATACCGACCAGTATTTGCAGGCGTCTAGCTGCCACCAGCTGTCACAAACTATGGTCGTCCTTCGAACTTTGGTGAAGCGGGAACATGTTGTGTCTGATGGAGACAGCCTTGCAAAGGAGCTGGATCACCTACAATCAGTTTTCAAAGATGATGGGTAGTCTCCACATCAGACCAGTACAGCTTTAAGGATGAACAAACTTGACCACATACAAGAGCATGAGGAGAAGGAGCTGTTAAAGTCCAGGGCGTTCCTCCCGTACGTTGGAAATATTCCGTCGAAATTAGGCAGAATCTTAAGAAAACTTCATGTCAATGTAACCTTTCGCCTCCCTACAAAGACTTACTCTCTTCTCGGGTCAGCAAAGGGAGCTGAGATCTCCAATCTGGCAAAGTCTACACTGGTCAGGCGACGCGCACAGTTCGTGAAAGATGTGTTGAACACGATCATCACACTCGCGTTTCGCCGGCCAGTAAGTCAGCCAAAGCCGAGAATTGTATCTCCACATGATCTTCCATGAATTACTCTGCCATGGAAATCTTGACCTCGACGAGATCCTTCTGGGATTCAATAATTAGGGAATCAACGGAAAAACGTTTAGCGCAAGATCTTATTAATCGTGACGGTGGCTTTCAGCTGGATAAAGCGTGAGACACGATGATTTCTTTCATTTCTTCAGAAAGATAACATTTTATAACCAATGACACGTCCAGTGACGTTAAATTTTATTGACTTTGACATCCGAATTTTAACTCCTCGAGTTCACATTCCGACATAGAGCGCGCATTTATTATCATATTACTCATGCGCCTGCGCGCCACAGATGGAACAGTATTCAAAGAGAGCTTGTAACTCGGCAGGGGTCGCTCATGTAGCGGCTGCGTTTGGGCATACGTCTTCGCCCCTGTTTCTGGTATAAAGGTAGCGACATCAACCAGCAACCTCCAGTGCAAAACAATCACCTGGAGATGGCTGAATGGTTATCAGCAGAAATGTCGTGGCAGGAAGTCGACATCATCTGGTTGCAATCCCAAAATTTCATGGAAGGATCCCCTTGGTTTCCTTTACTGCTTGTTCATTGTACAGATTGATTGACATTTGCAATACGCAAGCAATCTGTCTTACTCCATCTACTGCTACTGGTTCCCTTTTATCTCCTTCTACTCTTATAACTGCATAACAGTTTCTGTAAAAGTTATAGATAACCTTTCACTCCCTGTATTTTACGTGAGCTACCTCCCAAATATTGAAGAAGTTACTTATTCAACATTGTCAAAACACGTCTCTAAAATTACAAATACTACATAGTAAGATTGTTTTTATTTAAACTATTGTATATGATAACTCATAGGATCAGTGATGACTAATTTGTTCGTACATTTCTCCAGAATCGAAACTCGTCCTCCTCTACCATTCTTCCGTTCTCCTGTAAATCATTTGTGTCAGTATTCTGCGAAGATGATTTGTTGTGATGGCACGGCAACATTCACTCTTGTCAGCAACTTCCTTCCTTAGAATTGAAACTGTTACATTCTTCTTAAAGTCTGAGAGAATTTCTGCTGCCTCCTCCAAACTAAGTGCAATAGTTTTGTCAGGGTAACTCAGGCTAAAGCGACTAGTGATTCGTACTCGTCGACACTCCATAGACCGTCTGTTATTGACGATAGGTGGTTGCTTAAGTGATGTACGGTGTCAGGATTGCTGTACCTCGTGAAGCCATCGATGAGTACATGTTCAAAATACTTTTTGCTGGTTGACAAACATCAAAACTCTGTCTTTCGCTGTCAGATTTTAGTTATGGAGCTCTTTCTGTACACTCCGATGCCTATTTGCCTTCATCCAGCTCGTGAATCTTCATTTAGACTAATATCTCATCCTCAACTGAAAAACTAAAAATTGACGATTTACGACGTGGTAACTAACATGCGATATTTACTCTCTATTCGAGACGAGTTTTATGTTGTGAAAATATGAAGCCTCATTTCTCTGAGAAATACAAAACATGAAGTATGATTGGAAATTAAGAGTTGGAAGAGTGAACGAGGAATGGATGTGGAAGACATGAAATATTTTTAAAGTTTATTGAGTAATTTGTTGAAACTGAGAGATTAATCTTTCATTCAGTACGCTCCTAAGAAACTGAAGAAATACTTTACGGGTATCTGTACTATTTCTCCTCTGACATTCAGGTATAGAAGAGGGTTAATTCAGGCGGAGGATAAATAATTTTTAGAAGCCTGTCAACTTTAGAAAGCAGGCTCACAACTTCTTCCTCTACAGAGAGATACGAGGAGCCGGCCTCGGTGGTCTCGCGGTTCTAGGCGCTCAGTCCGGAACCGCGCGACTGCTACGGTCGCAGGTTCGAATCCTGCCTCGGGAATGGATGTGTGTGATGTCCTTAGGTTGGTTAGGTTTAAGTAGTTCTAAGTTCTAGGGGACTGATGACCACAGATGTTAAGTGCCATAGTGCTCAGAGCCATTTGAGATACGAGGATGCCATCTTCCGCTTTCGTTAGTTGTGTTGACAGCGACACACAGTGGAGAAGAGTAGTGGTTACCTTAACTCTCCAGGAAAAAGTTAACAAGAGAAGGAACCTGACTTGATTAGGTCTGATTTTCCTCATCAGATGCTCACGTGGAGCCGATCATGAACTTTCTGTAAACGTGATTCAGTGTTATCACGTTACTGGATACCAGTCTGTGATGTTCCAAAATGCTACGAGCAGAAGCGATCGTAGTCAAAAAATGGAAGTTTCTGATTAACCATGCTCGAACCACGCTGGGGGTGCTCCAGATAGTACACGCCAGGTTTAGGCCAACATCTCTGAATATGGCCGACGGTTGACAGTTGTCTTTCCCTTGTATTTCTGCTTGTCCAAGCTTTAGGTAAAGCTTCCCCTTGTGACTAGTCTATGCTTTTTTTCTGCTTTTGATTCATCTGGTCTGCACACGTACTCATTCTTCCAGCCTTAATCACTATTCAGTATTGATGTCTACTGAAAGATCTATGACTGTTAAATATCCTTCTTTTAATTCCTAAATAATCTGTGGTATTCAAGTAAGAGTTGACCTGTGTCTTTCCAAGTGTTTTTAAATTAGGCAGAAATAAAGCAATCGTTTCAGGGAAATAAATCGTCAGAAGTCATTACTCGAGTTAGAGGTGTGATTTCCCGTCTTGTCTATTAGATCCGCATCTAATGTCATTTTTGCAGAAGCAGTTAAAATTATAATCGCCAACAACACGGTCACATGTATTATTGGATGCGAATTCTATGTCTGCCATTGTATCAGTTTCCACGTTAACTGTGGGATTAATTTGTTATGCCCTCTTTCTCTGGCATTAAAAATGGATCCAAGGAGGATCAAGCAAGTTCTCTCGTGAGAGAGGAACCTACAAACCAGAAACAGCACGCCCACACCACGAGACGTCGGAAATGTCTTTCGTAGATGACTGAAGATGAAACGTAAAATTTACGTTAACACACTGCGTAATTTCACTGTGACCCAGTAGCGGAGGACAAGTCGGTATGTTAGCGCAGAAATGTCCTTACGTTCCGTCGAAACGCGAACCGTTTGACCTCTCTGTTTTATTCCGTCCCGAATAGGTTTACGGAACCTTGGAGTTGTGTCAGCCGCCGCCGGTATCCGCTTTAATCTTTCATCAAACAAACTGCGACAGGAAGTCAACCTGCGGACGGACGAAAAACATGTCGGCAGGCCTTCGCCGCGGCTTCTGGTTGCGGCTGCATCATGTTTACCTATCAGCTGGGAATCCAGAGCAGGGGCGTTTTTACTCTGCACATTTTCATTCATGGCTCTCGGTGCAAGGATTATCTGCCGCTCACACACACTTTTAATTAACATTGCGTAATATTTGGCAGACGCTGACGTAATACTTGTATAAAACGTATATTTTTATCCACACCGCTTTATCCCATCAAAAGAAATTATTAATTTGTTCATCAGGTATGCATTCATGTTTCTGGCGCACCGATTACGTGCATCTAAAAAATCTGTATCAACTGAACTTTCGTAGGAGAATGATATACAAAGAATCTGTTTTATGCTCAGTAAAGTAGTCAGTTTATTTTCCGGCTTCATGTCACAAATTCTGCAACTACATATTGATAAAGACATTAGTAAAAATACCGTTAAATTATGAATGAAAGGATTATTAAAAAAGTAACAGGGGAGTATTGTTCTTGGAACATATTGCATTGCTGCCTCGTTTCATTACTGATGCCAGTCAAAAAGCTACTCAGATTTCTTTGGAATCCAAATAGGTTTCCCAGCACAGATTGACTTCTGTGAACCTGATAAATAGCTGCTGAAGCTAGACTGAAGTAACAGTCGTCTAGCTGATTTGATTTTTAAGCCATTTACAAGTTCTAAGCAAAACGCAGAACACTGCTGGCGTCTATCAACGAAGTGTATAAAGTGTAGCGGATTGCGGTATTTACTACAGCTTGTAATAACAGGAACGACGCTTGAGGCTTTATTGATCGGAAAACTGCATGTATAACAGAGTCACCTGCAAGAGCTCTAGCGATTCAGGGGTACCAGTTGTGTACTTACGCTAAAGTATTACAGTATGTCTCTCAGTACTGTGACTATAGAGATGCCATGTAGACTTTACCCGTTCATTTGCGATAATGAAGAAACATTGGAGAGCTATGTATCTGTAACAGCATTATAGTCCCTGGGATTACTGTATGTATCTGGTGGATCTTAAATGGTATCGGTTGTCATCACTAAATGAGGTTCTGCAGAAAATTTCCGAGCTTAAACATCGAGAGTGCTACACATTCTGGCTATCTGGAACTGTAGGCCAACATCTGTTATTCCCGACTAGTAACATAGCAAATTTCTTCCACCAGCGAGATTAGAGCCAGGTATCTACAACGTAAGTGTCAGCGCACAGCCATCAGTTAATAGCGTCGGCGTCATGGACAGTTTGTAGCAGAAATTAAATTTCAATAGGTGCTTTCTAGGAATAACGAATTTAATTAATTTAAATTAGGGAGGATTAAATTTTTTTCACTGTATTCATTTCTTGGAACAAAGAAGAAAAGTAATTGTCTAATTTCAGTCATCAGTAGAAGATTATAAAATGATGCGCTGCATATTTCTGCACACAAACATTCATAGAAATCATAATTAATCCTCGTACGTTAAGTTTCCCTGGAAGAAAAATTGAAAATTTTAGACTTTGTGAGCAATGAAACATCTATTGTGTAATAAGAAGAAATAGATGTTGATTGTGTAGTATACATTAGTTGGGAGGTGTCCATAAAATGTTCAGTGATACACATACTCTAATTAATTGCCTTTATTTCCATATCAAAAGCCAGAAAAGGTAAGGTATATATAAAATGTTCAGTGATACACGAATTCTAATTACTTGGGTTTATTTTCATATCAATTGTCAGGCACTGAAAAGCTTAGGTAAAAGATCTTCAGTTACTCTCATTGACATTCATTTACCATAATGGCGTCCTGTAACAACTCATGAATAAATATTTAATAAAGCCAACCAGTGATAACAGATATATCACGCATCTAACATGATACTGCGGGTGAAAGCTGAGAATAATCACTAGAGAACAGAATAAACGTCGTAAAAGTGATTGACGTAGAATAGAACTACTCATGGTAATATGTAGAACTAATGAGGGCAACATCTCTCACCTACTATGGATTTTGGAAGTACGCTACTCATAAATTCAGGAGGCAAATCTTCAGAGTAAGGTACTAAGGTTCTAAAATTAGCAGCTGACTTGAAATCCACTACTTCTCATGTGGTAGTAGTTCACTATCTCTCTGTAGTGTATCTGTCAGCGACAGACATACTATGTAATGTGCTGCGAATACATGCAAAGATAGATCCCTCATCATTTTCTTACAAAATAGCAGGTCAGCAACTGGAAGCAGTCAATTCCATAAATTATCTGGGAACACGCATTAGGAGTGATTTAAAATGGAATGATCATATAAAGTTGATCGTCGATAAAGCAGACGCCAGACTGAGATTCATTGGAAGAATCCTAAGGAAATGCAATCCGAAAACAAAGGAAGTAGGTTACAAAAAATGGTTCAAATAGCTCTGAGCACTATGGGACTTAACATCTTTGGTCATCAGTCCCCTAGAACTTAGAACTACTTAAACCTAACTAACCTAAGGACAGCACACAACACCCAGTCATCACGAGGCAGAGAAAATCCCTGACCCCGCCGGGAATCGAACCCGGGAACCCGGGCGTGGGAAGCGAGAACGCTACCGCACGACCACGAGCTGCGGACAAGTAGGTTACAGTACGCTTGTTGGCCCACTGCTTTAATACTGCTCAACAGTGTGGGATCCGTACCAGATAGGGTTGATAGAAGAGATAGAGAACATCCAACGGAGAGCAGCGCGCTGCGTTACAGGATCATTTAGTAATCGCGAAAGCGTTACGGTGATGATAGATAAACTCCAATGGAAGACTCTGCAGGAGAGACGGTCAGTAGCTCGGTACGAGCTTTTGTTAAAGTTTCGAGAACATACATTCACCGAGGACTCAAGCAGTATATTGCTCCCTCCTACGTACATCTCGCGAAGAGGCCATGAGGATAAAATCAGAGAGATTAGAGCCCACACAGAAGCATACCGACAATCCTTCTTTCCACTAACAATACGGGACTGGAATAGAAGGGAGAACCGATAAAGGTACTCAGGGTACGCTCCGCCACACACCGTCAGGTGGCTTGCGGAGTATGAATGTAGATGTAGATGTAGATGTAGACTACATTCAGTGGCAGCGGCTACGTGTTGATTGGGCAGAAAATTTTCTAAGCCCCCCGAACGCATCCGATTAGCTGGTGGCTGAAACCGACAAATATAGTGAAGCAGTAGTACTCCAAGAAAAGACTCTCAAAGAAAAAGGCGATTTGGTGGGTGAGGAGTATGAGTGAAGGTTTTCGACAAGGAATATTCTCGTCGCTGCGTTTTTCGTTATATGCTTTATTCGAGTGGCTGGTTCCTGAATCTTCCAAGCCCTGACCGATCAAAATGCTCCTTAGAGATATTGGGTGACGTTTTAATCAATGATGTCACCACTCTCTCCTCAAAAAGCCATTCCTCGCTGCTTCTGTCTCTCTCCTCAACCAATGAGGCAGCTTCCACTCAACACTGTCGTGCTTCTCTGTCTCTCTGGAAAAAGTTTAGATGAACCACTGTCCATAGGTCGTACATCCTGAAACAAAGTTTTTTGTAAGAGCTACACTGAAACATGCTTTGTGGGAAAACCGGAAAAAGAAATCCTGTAGCTTTGGAAAGGCAGATAGACGCGAAGAGTTCCTCAAAAGAAGTAGGCTCTGATCCAACATACGCCTGAATTTCAGAGAGAAATATCTGACAATAGGCGTCGTGAACAGTGTAATGTATGAAAGTTTATTATAGATTCTTGCGAAAGCGGAAAATGCATGGGAGAGGTAAAATGTGGAACAAATAACCTCGGTTGTAAACGTTGCTCTTAGATGGAGAGATAGGTACGAGAGAGAAAATTGTGGCGTGCCGATAATTCACGTAGGGCAACGACTAGAAAAACAAGCAAAAAACAAAATATTGGAGACAACAGTGTGTTGCGAACCGAGGTACACACTCACCTTGTCATAAATGTCCATCGCATCTAACATTCTGATGAAATTTGGGGATCTCAGACAAAAAGACAAACACATTCCTAAGCAGTGGACGTCGAAACAAAGCTAAGTCAAAATATTCCTAACACTCCAAACTGACACTTCAATTCCGTATTAGCAAATGCGTGACAGCTACGTCTATACTCAGTTAGTTACCTTATGGCGTGTGACTTCGGATACGTCTCCTACTACAGCCACTGCTTCCCTTTCCTGTTTCAGTTGTGACTGGCACGAGAGAAGAATGATTATTGGTAGGGCTCCATGTGGTTTCGAATCTCCCTAACTTCATCTTCATGGTCTTTTTATGAGGTGTACCTAGAGGGAAGCAGTATATTGGCTGATTATTTCTGGTACGTACAATCTCGCACAAGATCTCCCTTGTAACGTTTCCCTCTGGTGCTGGATGGCCGTCTACGCGATGGATTTCATGCTCAATAAACGAATCTTTGACAAAACGTGCTGCTCTTCTTTGTATTTCCTCCTTTTCCTCTATCAGTCGCCTCTGTTAAGTGTCACAGACTGATTACCAATTGGTGTCGGTCGTACGAGGATTTTGTATGCTACCATTGTGTGACTTCGGATACGTCTCCTACTACAGTCACTGCTTCCCTTTCCTGTTTCAGTTGTGACTGGCACGAGAGAAGAATGATTATTGGTAGGGCTCCATGTACCATTGTACCCACCTTCGTGGGAGGTGTACATTTATGCGGGCTTCTTCCCAAAGATCCACGTCTAGTATTTGTCTTCCCTATGATTATATTTGTTTCCTGATATTCTAAATCAAGTCGTCCCAAGTGCATTAACGGATGCTACTGACTCCAGTGATAACTCCGCAATCGTGCAATCATACAATAATGTTTCTTTCCGCCTATTTATTCGCAGTACGATCTGTGTCAACTGCCAATCGCCCGCATCTCGTGGTCGTGCGGTAGCGTTCTCGCTTCCCACGCCCGGGTTCCCGGGTTCAATTCCCGGCGGGGTCAGGGATTTTCTCTGCCTCGTGATGGCGGGGTGTTGTGTGCTGTCCTTAGGTTAGTTAGATTTAAGTAGTTCTAAGTTCTAGGGGACTGATGACCGTAGCAGTTAAGTCCCATAGTGCTTAGAGCCATTTTTGAACTGCCAATCCCTGCACCAGCGTAGACCTTCTGTAGGTCTTCATGAATTTCTTTCCAGCTTTCAAACTGAGCAGTTTCTTTATATACCACAGTACAAATCGCGAAGAGCCTCGTGGAACTTCGACGTTTTCTGCTAAATCATTTACATATATTGTGAACGGCTATGGTCATGTAAGGTATCAATGGTGTCTTCCAGAAGCCAATACTACGTCCTAAAATTCTCCCCCATAAGACTTACAAGTCGTTTTCTACTTAATAGGAACTTCTCAATCGAATGACAAAGCTGACTATGCTATTCCGAACGGTCAGCAAAGTGATAATGCCGTCCGGAGGTCAACAAAAAAGGGCAACAACCTGGGCGCCGATATCTACTGCCTTCTAGGTCTCATCGATGTCAAGAGCGAGTTGGGTTTCGTTGTTTGTGTTATCCATATTTGTTCCTACAGATGATGTTTGGTTTGTGGAGCGCTCAACTGTGCGGTCATCAGTACCCGTAAGAAGTCTCAATTTTTACAAACTCCAATTTTTTTTAAAACAGTCCAATCCAGCCACTGTCAGGAATGATGATGATGATGATCTACATCTACATCTACATTTATACTCCGCAAGCCACCCAACGGTGTGTGGCGGAGGGCACTCTACGTGCCACTGTCATTACCTCCCTTTCCTGTTCCAGTCGCGTATGGTTCGCGGGAAGAACGACTGTCTGAAAGCCTCCGTGCGCGCTCTAATCTCTCTAATTTTACATTCGTGATCTCCTCGGGAGGTATAAGTAGGGGGAAGCAATATATTCGATACCTCATCCAGAAACGCACCCTCTCGAAACCTGGCGAGCAAGCTACACCGCGATGCAGAGCGCCTCTCTTGAGTTTGTTAAACATCTCCGTAACGCTACCACGGTTACCAAATAACCCTGTGACGAAACGCGCCGCTCTTCTTTGGATCTTCTCTATCTCCTCCGTCAACCCGATCTGGTACGGATCCCACACTGATGCGCAATACTCAAGTATAGGTCGAACGAGTGTTCTGTAAGCCACCTCCTTTGTTGATGGACTACATTTTCTAAGGACTCTCCCAATGAATCTCAACCTGGTACCCGCCTTACCAACAATTAATTTTATATGATCATTCCACTTCAAATCGTTCCGCACGCATACTCCCAGATATTTTACAGAAGTAATTGCTACCAGTGTTTGTTCTGCTATCATATAATCATACAATAAAGGATCCTTCTTTCTGTGTATGATGACGATGATGACAACACTAACATCCAGTCTCCGGACAGAGAAAATCGCCAACCCGGACGGGAATTGCACCCGGTACTTCGTGATCAAGAGGTAGCAACGCTAGCCACGAGACCACGAGCTGCGGACATTTCTAAAGACGAGTATTTCGGCCTCCAGAAACACGATAATACTAGCAAAATATATGTTGCAAAATTCTATAACAAATCTGACGTTGTAGCCATACGTCCTCCCCGCTTTTCCACTGATCTTGAAATTACTTACCTTGGTGAGTTCTTGAGAAGCACAATCTTTTCTGAAACGACGTTGTAAGAGGGCCATGATTAAGGAATTTGTTGTTAGCGCACTCGAGCAGATGTAATTTCGATCGATTGCTCACGCGCTGCCTGCGATATGTAAGCTATAAGAGAATCTCAGACCAGAGAGCAGTGTTGTCAGCAGTACGAACTGTGTAGCAGTAGTAGCGAGCAGTATGGTGTATCGAGTTGGCTGGGCCGGTCATGGGGGAGCGATGGCGGTGCCTGAGCATTGTAGTATAAGGTAAAAGCAGCGTCGCGCGTATGTATTATTGTTATATCATGTCCCATGTAAATGTTTTTAAAAAAATCTCTTAATAATAATCTTTCTTATAAAAATTAACTTTTGGCAATCATTCATCTCAATCTAAAGAATTTACTAATTTCTCCAATCCATGGTCATCCCGATTATTGTAAATAAAAATCAGTTGTTTCCTTTTATACATGACAATCTATCGGCCAGCATTGCACTGGGCTGTGCCAGAACAATTTCATATAGGAGCAGATATATATATATATATGCGTTATCCGGCGACCTTATTGAGGTAAGAATTTTCAATTTATTCAGAATGATCTTTCATGGCCATGACGCAGCACTGCTGAAGTCCAAAATTTACCAGTTTAAATTCACAGTCAATTATTGAAAGGTTATCCATGAGACACATTTTTTTATTAAGTAATTAGTCACATTGTATTATTGGTAGGTTTCGGAATTTATCTGTTGGTAGGTTACGCTAAATGTGAATGCAATATACATAATTTATCTGTCGGTAGGTTACGCAGAATGTGAATGATATAATTATATTTTTTACTGTTGGGATGTTACACTAAATCTGAATTATATATAATATTATTTATCTGAGGGGAGGTAACAACGTATAACGATTTTAGGTGAGGAAAACTACGAACGAAGGGTGCGTGGATTTAACTGACTGAGCCCCATAAAGGGTAAAACTTGATTAGATCTGGCTGTAACTGACTGATCCCCGTAAAGGGCAAAACTTGATTAGATCTGGCTGTAACTACCAGCTGAAAAAATTCTTGAATAAAATATCGAGTTTCTAGTGTGGCTTCGAGTAAAAAAATTTTGTTACGAAATCTTCGTCAGCACTCGGTTCGAGGAATGAAGGTATAAGAATAATCAAGTTTTGTATTCATTCTTTTGTACTTGCTGCACTCTCTCTCTAGTAGCGAGCTTCAGATTTGAACTCACTTTCTGTTATTCAAAGTGTCACACTTTTTTATCGCTTAGTGACCAGTTTGTAAAACACGCAATGTTTAATGCTTTGGAATGCTCGGTTGAATACTAAGCACGTCATCACGTCTCTGTATTCTGAAAGTTCATGGCTATGGCTGCACAGCACGTCATACGGAATTTATGCCCTTCCAAAGAAAGTCTTAGCTCTCACCAAAAAAACATGAAACTTCCGTAGACGTAGACGTCCTTACATTACCAATGACAAACCTTTAGAAATCAGTCCCATTGTTGTTGTTGAGGTCTTCAGTCCTGAGACTCGTCTGATGCAGCCCTCCATGCTACTGTATCCTGTGCAAGCTGCTTCATCTCCCAGTACTTACTGCAACCTACATTCTTCTGAATCTGCTTAGTGTATTCATCTCTTGGCCTCCCTCTACGATTTTTACTCTACAGGCTGCCCTCCAATACTAAACTGGTGATCGCTTGATACCTGAGAACATGTTCTATCAACCAATCCCTTCTTCTAGTCAAGTTGTGCCACTAACTCCTCTTCTTCCCAATTCTATTCAATACCTCCTCATTAGTTATGTGATCTACCCATCTAATCCCATTATTCATAATCAAATGTTGCACGATATGGACAAAAAGCACTATAGATCTGGGTTATATGGCCTCCCATCACAAGAGCTGACCACGGACTTCGAGAGCCGAACGCACAAAATCTTTTCCTGGTAGACCAAAATGGCTCTAAGCACTATGGGACTTAACATCTGAGGTCATCAGTCCCCTAGACTTAGAACTACTTAAACCTAACTAATTTAAGAACATCACACACATCCATGCCGAGGCAGGATTCGAACCTGCGACCGTAGCAGCAGCGCGGTTTCGGACTGAAGCACCTAGAACCACTCAGCCACAGCGGCCGACTTTTCAGGTAGCCAGCTAAAGATCTCTTCCATATTGGCCTAATAACACAGTAACCAGCCGGCTTGCTATTTAAACTTATTCCAGCCGGTAATCACCCTATTTCGATTAATTCGAATTCCAGAATCAATTTGTATAAAAATTCTAGCTAATAAATTCCGAAAAGCTGTAAAGGGGAACAACCCATCTTTACTCACCTAAAGGACCACAGTAATAATTACATTACTAAGGTACTGAAAACTGGTGCTCTCTTTCATGTGTGCGACTCATAGCGAGGTACCATAATTTGATTGTTACGCTCTCATGTTTCGTTGTTAACAACTTCGGCTATTGATACTTCACATAGATGACGCATTCACCCTCTCCCTCCACTTTTCATTCACTCAGACAATATGGTGTTCTTCCCTTTGGATGGGGACATTGAGCTCTAAGTCCATCCTTGGAGTTATTCAAGAGGAGTAGGCTATCTTCGAGCACTGACTTTCACCCTCATCCTTCTCTCCTCATCATACAGTCCAATCATGACATAATATCACATACGCAGCCATTGCAGTTATCTACGCTGAACACACCAGTCTCACACGTCGCGAAGAAAAGGCGGTAGTGTGCGAGAAGGATAGGGAAAACGAAAATCTTCTGTGTTGTTAGGCCGCGTCATATTTCTTCAAACAACCAACGTTTCGACACCTCAGCTGGGATCTTCTTCAGGATCTTGTGGTGGCCACTGTCCACTGTAGATATCGCTCTGATATTAGGCTGCTGAATCTACCCCTGGGGCTCCCGCAGCCAAAGATGCCATACGACTTTACGTTTCTCTTCTTTACAGAGACTTCAACTCTGCTGGGGACACATCAGTGAGTTGTCTGATTGTCTGTGGAGGAACGGTAGCTCATTCCTCCTTAACGCATAAAACCAAGGAAGGCAGTGATTGTGGACGCTAGGATTTGGAAACGGGACGTTCCAACTCATCACAAAGGGGTTACATTGGTTTCAGGTCGAGACTGTGGGCAGGCCAGTCCATTTAAGAAATGTTACCGCTCACACATCATGCGCTCCCAGACGCTGCTTTATGACTTTGTACATTGTCATGCTGGTACAATCCTTGTCTACAAAGTGTTCCTCTGTTGTTCGTGGCGCACTATGCTATGAAATGTTTCCATATCCTTCCGCATTTAGCATTTTCTTAGGTGCAATAACAGAAGCACGCCCCAACCACGAAACACATACCCGTACCGTAACACCAACTCCTCTGTACTTCTCTCTTGGCACGAAATATGATGGTAGGAAAAGTTGTCCAGGCATTCGCCAAATTCAAACCCTTTCATTTGTTTGCCACAGGACACAGCGTGCCGGCCGCTGTGGCCGAGCGATTCTAGGCACTTCAGTCCGGAACTGCGCTGCTGCTATGGTCCCAGGTTAGAATTTTGCCTCGTGCATGGATGTGTGTGATGTCAGTTTAGTTGAGTTTAAGTAGTTCTAGGCCTTGGGATGTTAAGTTCTATAGTTCTTAGAGCCATTTGAACCGTTTTTGGTCACAGCGTCATTCCTGATCACTCGTTTCCAAGTATCCTCTGTCCTGTGATATCGCTCTTTACACAATCTCAGCCCCTGTTTACTATTGACTACAGAAATCTGTGCCTTATGAGTAGCTTCTAGACCATTCTATCCTAGTCTTAACTCCCTACGCACATTGATTCTGCTAGATGGACTGCCAGTTGTTCTTTGGAACTCAAGAGTGATTATTTCAGCTGATATCCTGGGCTGCGACTTGTAGACAATCTCCAAGATGGTGCAACGAACTGCTAATGCAGGACGGCGAAAAGTCTACACTGCCGGCAGCCATACTAGATAAGTCTCTCATGCCCACTCAAGACAACAAGCTGAGTTCATGGGATTTTTACAAACACATTACACAATGCAGATGAGTTGTACCTGGTCTTGGTTTAGCTGTTGTTATTCTTTCCCACGTTTATTTCGTAGTTACATCACTAACAGTCATCGTGGGCAGCTTTAGAAGAGTTTGTATGTGCCTGATGGATTATTTACTCGGGTAACAAGCAATGTCTAGTCCACATTCGAAAACAACGAGCTCTCCTGACGGACTAATTCCGCTGTTATTGCTTCCCTCTACATATTACAATGAATTTCATACTATCGTTAAATAGTGTCATTACAAAAGCCTATACGAAAATTGATAACAATTGGTTTGTAGAAATCTCTTTAAAAATAGGAATGTGCGTAATATTTGTTAACTGTGGGGTCGGCAGCTCAGTTGAAGTCCCACTCTAAGAATCCAGCTGTAGGGAAAAAAAGCTCAAAACTTAGCTTGATAAACTAGGCAGTTTAAGTGTAACATACGCTACTTTCAGCCTTCGCAACCGTTCTCTGGGGTAATGGAGACACTCTACATCTACTCTACATCTACATCCATACTCCGCAAGCCACCTGACGGTGTGTGGCGCAGGGTACTTTGAGTACCTTTATCGGTTCTCACTTCTATTCCAGTCTCGTATTGTTCGTGGTAAAAAGACGAGGGCTAGTAGAAATTCTTGCGTAACAGAAGAAATATTGAATTTAATTGATGAAAGGAGAAAATATAAAAATGCAGTAAATGAAGTAGGCAAAAAGGAATACAAACGTCTCATAAATGAGATCGACAGGAAGTGCAATATGGCTAAGCAGGGATGGCTAGAGGACAAATGTAAGGATGTAGAGGCTTATCTCACTAGGGGGAAGATAGATACTGCCTACAGGAAAATTAAAGAGACTTTTGGAGATAAGAGAACCACTTGTATAAACATCAAGAGCTCAGATGGAAACCCAGTTCTAAGCAAAGAAGGGAAAGCAGAAAGGTGGAAGGAGTATATAGAGGGTCTATACAAGGGCGATGTACTTGAGGACAATATTATGGAAATGGAAGAGGATGTAGATGAAGATGAAATGGGAGATACGATACTGCGTGAAGAGTTTGACAGAGCACTGAAAGACCTAAGTCGAAACAAGGCCCCCGGAGTAGACAACATTCCATTGGAACTACTGACGGCCTTGGGAGAGCCAATCCTGACAAAACTCTACCATCTGGTGAGCAAGATGTATGAAACAGGCGAAATACCCTCAGACTTCAAGAAGAATATAATAATTCCAATCCCAAAGAAAGCAGGTGTTGACAGATGTGAAAATTACCGAACAATCAGTTTAATAAGCCCCAGTTGCAAAATACTAACACGAATTCTTTACAGACGAATGGAAAAACTAGTAGAAGTCGATCTCGGGGAAGATCAGTTTGGATTCCGTAGAAATACTGGAACACGTGAGGCAATACTGACCTTACGACTTATCTTAGAAGAAAGATTAAGGAAAGACAAACCTACGTTTCTAGCATTTGTAGACTTAGAGAAAGCTTTTGACAATGTTGACTGGAATACTCTCTTTCAAATTCTAAAGGTGGCAGGGGTAAAATACAGGGAGCGAAAGGCTATTTACAATTTTTACAGAAACCAGATGGCAGTTATAAGAGTCGAGGGACATGAAAGGGAAGCAGTGGTTGGGAAGGGAGTAAGACAGGGTTGTAGCCTCTCCCCGATGTTATTCAATCTGTATATTGAGCAAGCAGTAAAGGAAACAAAAGAAAATTTCGGAGTAGGCATTAAAATCCATGGAGAAGAAATAAAAACTTTGAGGTTCGCCGATGACATTGTAATTCTGTCAGAGACAGCAAAGGACTTGGAAGAACAGTTGAATGGAATGGACAGTGTCTTGAAAGGAGGATATAAGATGAACATCAACAAAAGCAAAACAAGGATAATGGAATGTAGTCGAATTAAGTCGGGTGATGCTGAGGGAATTAGATTAGGAAATGAGACACTTAAAGTAGTAAAGGAGTTTTGCTATTTGGGGAGCAAAATAACTGATGATGGTCGAAGTAGAGAGGATATAAAATGTAGACTGGCAATGGCAAGGAAAGCGTTTCTGAAGAAGAGAAATTTGTTAACATCGAGTATTGATTTAAGTGTCAGGAAGTCATTTCTGAAAGTATTTGTATGGAGTGTAGCCATGTATGGAAGTGAAACATGGACGGAAATAGTTTGGACAAGAAGAGAATAGAAGCTTTCGAAATGTGGTGCTACAGAAGAATGCTGAAGATTAGATGGGTAGATCACATAACTAATGAGGAAGTATTGAATAGGATTGGGGAGAAGAGAAGTTTGTGGCACAACTTGACCAGAAGAAGGGATCGGTTGGTAGGACATGTTCTGAGGCATCAAGGGATCACCAATTTAGTATTGGAGGGCAGAGTGGAGAGTAAAAATCGTAGGGGGAGACCAAGAGATGGATACACTAAGCAGATTCAGAAGGATGTAGGTTGCAGTAGGTACTGGGAGATGAAGAAGCTTGCACAGGATAGAGTAGCATGGAGAGCTGCATCAAACCAGTCTCAGGACTGAAGACCGCAACAACAACATTGTTCGTGGAAAGAAAGATTGTCGGTATGCCTCTCTGATTTTATCCTCATTGCCTCTTCGCGAGATATACGTAGGAGGGAGCAATATACTGCTTGAATCCTCGGTGAAAGTATGTTCTCGAAACTTCAACAAAAGCCCGTAAAGAGCTATTGAGTGTCTCTCCTGCAGAGTTTTCCACTGCAGTTTATCTGTCATCTCCGTAACGCTTTCGCGATTTCTAAATGATCCTGTAACGAAGCGCGCTGCTCTGCGTTGGATGTTCTCTATCTCTTCTATCAACCCTATCTGGTGAGCAATATTCAAGCAGTGGGCGAACAAGTGTACTGTAACCTACTTCCTTTGTTTTCGGATTGCATTTCCTTAGAATTCTTCCAATGAATCTCAGTCTGGCATTTGCTTCACCAACGATCAACTTTATATGATCATTCCATTTTAAATTACTCCTCATGCCTACTCCCAGATAATTTATTGAATTAACTGCTTCCAGTTGCTGACTTGCTATATTGTAGCTAAATGATAAAGTATCTTTCCTTCTGTGTATTCCCAGCACATTACACTTGCCTACATTAAGATTCAATTGCCGTTCCCTGCACCATGCGTCAATTCGTCGCAGGTCCTTCTGCATTTCAGTGCGATTTTCCATAGTTCCAACCTCTCGATATACCACAACATCATCCGCAAAAAGCCACAGTGAACTTCCGATGTTATCCACAAGGTCATTTATGAATATTTTGAATAGCAACGGACCTATGACACTCCCCTGTGGCAAGAAAAGCTTCTGACAGATCGCCTACCAGTTATGTCTGTTGCTACAGCTCAGCGTCGGCGGTGTAGACCTGCGCTTGCTATGGTTGTGCCAGCTTTTCGTGCAGTCACAATACGACCATCTGGAAGGCAAGGCGGCACGTGTTGTAACGAGAGAACAGGCTTCGGGCCCTAGGGACCATTGTTCACAACACCGAGAATCTGAACCGTTCCGGAACGTTGGTGATTTGGTAGCTGGCTGAACGGTAGGCAGCCGAGCGCCCAGGAAATGCAGCGCCGGCCGCGCCACATAAACACCGGGCGGTGTTTGTTTTCGCACAGTGTTTGCCTTGGCTGCCCGCGGCTACACGCTGTCCCATCCCATCCCATCCCACCTCGTCCAACCCCGTGCCGCTGCGGCCGTCCCTTCCCACGCACATCTGTGTCAAGGCACCGGTGACGTGCTGTGCCTTGCTGCCTGTCCACGCCGCGGGGGACCGTCAGCCCACACCTAGTCCGCTGTAAGCGCCCCGGCCGCTCCGTTTAACAGAAAAATCATTGAGAGCTACATTTGGGCCAAGGAGCGCAGCCATTATCAATAACCTGCATGTTGCGGACCCAGTTCTGTATGCAATTCCAATAGACAAGTCGAACACATGTGCGTATCATGAATAAGCTGCCGTTGGTTCTGCATTCTACCTGTGACGTGTGCGATCGACTGTTGGTCAGACATTAGGGAGGTCGGTCAGCGCGCACAAGTACGCATCATCTCCATAAGGTACTCCTTGTGTCTTAGACAGTTCCTGTTTACATGAAATCTATTCGCAGTTGTGTATATGGACAACCATCAGCTGTATAATGGACTGACGACAATGAAAATTTGTGCCGGATTGGAACACGAATCCAGTTATCCCGCTTGTTGCGAGCGGTCTCCTTTCCCTTAGGCTATCCGCGCACGAATAAAGGCCAGACCCAAATTTGCTTCAGATGGCTCTGAGCACTATGGGACTTAACTTCTGAGGTCATCAGTCCCCTAGAACTTAGAACTACTTAAACCTAACTAACCTAAGGACATCACACACATCCATGCCCGAGGCAGGATTCGAACCTGCGACCGTAGTGGTCGCGCGGTTCCAGACTGTAGCGCCTAGAACCGCTCGGCCACCTCGGCCGGCAGACCCAAATTTCCCTATGAACTAATTCGCACTTATTGTCTAATCCTGTATATTTTGCTATAAATTTCTACACTCATCTTTAAGTCAATATTCTATGCAAACCGTTTCCGAAAGGCTAAACACTGTTCACACTCATTTATAGCTCAGCTTCTGAGTTTCCCCTCGTTATCCATATCCTATGAGCGAATGGGGGAGCATATATATAACCAAGGCAAGCTCTTCCCAATCTCATTGTGATAGCGAACTATAAGAAAGATAATAAATATTGTCTCATGAAGAATATATTTCTGCTCACCAATTTTGAGAAAACAAAAATTGTTATGACATGAAATTTACGTAACTAAGTTGAATTGTTTACAATTTTTTTAACCATTTAACTTGATTCTTTACATTATTGCTCGTAAATATTTGTGCACGCAATTTAAACTTTCACTTCCAGATTTAACTTCCAATACAGAACTTTCAACGTAAAGCATTTGAAATATTTCTAAACCTGTTACTGACGCAGCTTTATTTTGGGAGACTTTTGTATAATATCAGATTAACTTACTGCGCTCTTTTTATAAAATGAAACGCTAGTTTTCTGCGACAGTCTATATTTACGTAAGTTCCAGCTGCGTTTTGCCTTTTACCTTAAAACATCTTCAGTGGATTTCATCTAGAATAACACAGTACGTTTTTCTATGCGATACTTGTAGATTATAAAATTGGTCAGCCCATAATTCTTAGATTAATAAATTGGTACCTACAGTTCTTGGTTTTTCACTCCGAGAAAAAAAAAACAAGGCCGTTAGTAGCAATTTATTGATGTAGAAGTAATTACGGCAACTGTTTTCTGATCAATAACTTTCGCAAAGGAAAAATGTCTGCTGTTATTTCATGTTATATTCATCGAAGATGCCTTAGTTTTAAGGGCGAAACACTTCTGCAACATATAGTGCAGCAAGAAAAGAGCATTTCGATTTATAAAGCGAATATTTTTGTACTTGCTGCGCATAAAGGGCTCACCGACAAACTTGTGTATTGCGAGTCAGCAATGGCAGATCGTATTCCTTCCAATCCTTGGAAGACCATTTCCAGAGTAGCGTAGTATAACGTCTTAAAAAGCGAACTTGTAATACAAATAAAAACCGCTCTGAAGTTGAAATATCATTAAGGCCATCAACCAAATAAATACTGCCTGTGGAAGTACCTTTAAAATTACTAATGACGGCCGGCATGAGTGGCCGAGCGGTTCTAGGCGCTACAGTCTGGATCCGAGAGCCAGCTGCGGTCGCAGGTTCGAATCCTGCCTCGAGCATGGATGTGTGTGACGTCCTTAGGTTAGTTTGGTTTAATTAGTTCTAAGTTCTAGGCGACTGATGACCTCAGAAGTTAAGTCGCATAGTGCTCAGAGCCATTTTTACTAATGACGAGGTAGCTAGTAAAACTCGAATGGTGCCAGATTTGTTGCAGTTAGCCCGTATTTTCCCACCGGGTGTTACATAGCGTTTCAGTCAGCGAGTATCTGAAATACAGTGCTTTACGAGTAACTAATTTACGTCTCTGGTCTAGCAGTGAATGCTTGCTACGCAAAGACGCAGCGCAGATTATTTAAGTTACTGCTATCAGATATACCTTTGCTCTTCGACTTCAGTCTCGTAGACGAAAGTGAAAAGTGACATTTTATTATGGTTCGGAATACTACTAATCGATATTACATTACAGTGTAGTATTTTTTATTAACTTCAATGAAGACGCAGAGTAAAGGCATAACGAAAGAACGTCATTTTAATAAGCTATCTCTTTCCAAGTAAATCGTAATCATTACTAGCAGACTTGATATAAGTTTCAATCTTACAGATTTTTCGTCGTATTTTGCCTTTTATTTTGCCAAAGATAAAATTTAATGATTCCATTTTATTGCGTGTTCAGGCAATAGTTCCATTTAGAAAGAGGTATCAATATTGGACTTGGTTGTAGATTGTGTTATATTGCAAAGTTATTTCCTGAACACTTTTAAAGGACTCCTACAATGTAGTTCGTGAAGCACGCCTGTATGCCTGAAAGGTCGTATCGAGGTTGTTGCGTACCCTCTGGTAGCAGACAGAACATTTGCGCTTTAGGCTGTAAAAACATTATTTATTTCGACTGCAATTTCGACGCGTTTTCATTTTTAAGCATTTTAAAACCACCAGTCGTTAAATACTGTACATGAAATTCTGAAATTGACAAAAATTTCGAAGCTTTCTGTATGGTATCGTTTATGGGACATGAGATAAATTCACAACTCCACATGCAACTGCTCTTACGCAGCGTGTCACAGCTTCCTATTACTGAGGGGGATACAACATCCCACATAAACAACCTCGAAACATAGAGAGATAGTAATCAATGACTGCAGGAGGCAACATACATAATTATCAAACAGTGGTGGTTGCGATGACTGCTTACAATACGGCGAAGACTGTCACATCACGGCAACAGCCTGACGTAGTCACGGATGGTGACTGAAAACGGTGATTCCTATAGGTAAACAACATCACTGTCTTTTGCTCAAAGTAATGAACAGGCCAACTGTAGTCTGTTTCGAGGTGGTAAGAACATATCGCGTTCATGTGAGGTTGTCTTGTTGATACCGTTGGTGTGAAGAGAAGATGGCGAACAGTCCGGGCGGCTGCGCTCTGAGGTTTCATGACTTCGGAACACCCGGACTCCGATGAGCTGCGTACCTCAAATAATAGGGATAGTACCAACTGCCCGTAGTCTAGGGATGCTACAGTGAGGAAGAAGAAATATATTTTATTTATTTCTGTAATTTTTTTGCCAAAGAATCAAAAATCTCAGTTTCTATATGCGACAAGCGATTGGATTTAGGAAAAAATATCAGATTACTTTGCATTTACAAAGAAGCGTACATTTCATTTCCAGAAGGAAGAGCGACGTGAAGGAGTTCATGAGAAGGAAAAATTGTTTTACATTTTGAGGTGGAAGAATATACAATCATCAAAAGGGACTTTATTGCATTATTACTTTTCTTTTTCAGTTCCACGAAATGGAAAATTCCTCTTATCATTTACTTCAGAATTAAGAAGAAATTTAATTTAAATAAATAAAGAAAAATTAAGAAGTTTTAACATAAAACGATATATTTGCACTAGTTAATATATTCAGTGTTCCAGACGAGTAATTGTGTTTTAAAAAATAAGATTAAAGGCGTAGAAGCGTCGCCGAAAAAACAACATAAGGTGAGCGCATGGAATGGCTATAAGGGGAAGGAAAGAAACGATGAAAGGGGGACAGCTTCTTTAATTGTCAACCAAAACGTCCTCTGTGCTGGGCTCGAGCCCCGCTACGGCTTACATTTTGAATAAAAATCTTCAGGAGTGCAGGTCGAAAACTTCCAGCATAATAAGTCTTCCTCATGCAACCAACGGCCTTGTCAAAGAGAGCGAAAGGGCAGAGAGAGCACAGTATTGCCCTTGTAATGGGAAACTGCCATTCAAGTCGGAAGAATTAGCAACGATTAACGGCATCAGAATACAGAAGGCAATGGAAAGCACTGCATTAAAGGCAGGTAATTTTTATCCATAGTACATGCCATCTGTTTATGAAACGTTTCATGATGATTTCTCCATTGGCAAAAGATCCCGGACTAGACCCCCAGGCGAATCTCTGGGAGCGGACTGTCCCAGGGTAGGTGAGCATGAGAAAAGAGAAAGACTGAATAAACAACTAACGATAACGTTCTACGAGTCGAGGCGTTCAATGTCGAAAGTTTGAACATGGGAGGGGAGCTAGAAGATCTGAAAAGGAAATAAAGGCTCAATCTAGATCTAGAGCGGGCCAGCGAAGTGAAATAGAAAGAAGACTAGGATTTTTCCTCATATGCTATAACGGGTATAAGATTCGCTATGAATAGCCAGATACGGCAGAAAGTTGAATTAGTGTGAGGCTTTTTCTCATCAGAGTCGACTGAAAACGCTCAGCGACAATGACAATTCAAATATTCATGAATAGTTCGCAAGTCATACATGAAGACTAATACCTCACTACAAGGGTTGGAATAATTTTAAAGAGAAACGCGTGGAAGATGAAACACATATTTCGTCATTTCATGGAATACACTTCATTGGTTCACACATGATTACAAATTAAAAACCTTATCAAAAAAATTAAAAACAACGCTCACAATAATTTAAAAAACTTGAACAGGAACAATTCATTAACAAAAAACTTTAATAATTTATACGACTAAGAACAGAGCTTAAAACCAGAAATAGAAAGTCGCAACAACAAGTACGAAGTCACACCAACTAGGTGTGATTACAAGCGGGTTCAAACAAACTGAGTTTAGCACTAAGATAAATTACAAATCACTGCCACTGAAGGCACTAACAATTCCCAAGCGTTGGTATAAAACATTACACAATAAACAACGCTCACCCAAGACACAGCAAGGCTAACAAGTCACCCCACTGACTGTGGCTGCTGGAAAGCACTTAACAGTTTGTAACCTTAATAAAATTCCTTAAGCAATAAAATACACAATCCCCCAAAAAGCAAGAAAAGCTGGGAAGGCATACAATTTAAGTGTGACTCCCAGCTTGTACACACCAGCAGAAACATTGCAATCAGTCTTAAATTAATATCCATTCCCCGAAATACAAGAAAAGATGGCAAATTACAGCAAACGGCTATCGCAGCCAACAGGCAACAAGCAGGGAAATTTCAAAATGAAGGGAGTTAGCGAATGACTGTGGATCAAATAGAAAAAACTAAATAGTTATCAGAAAAAAGTAAAGGACTTTAAAACTTAACATGATCCAGAACTAGCAATAAGGGTGCAAGGTTTAAACAAGTAGTTAAACTGCAAATGTAGTTGCAAGCAACTTCGGACTTGCTGAACATGCTTAAAGCTTATGTGCTTGTAGAATTCACAATACTGAATAGAACAAGAGTTCTGGAATTAACTGGCGACACTCCGCCGTCCCACATATCAAACCATCTATTTTACTCCACTTGAGCCAACACGAAGCAGCTGGTAGAGGCACCTGATTACGGACCAACCTAGACGTCGTGCGACGTCGGAAGTGTCCCCACAGGAGGAAGAAAACTCGTCTCTGCCCTGGGCTCAGGAAACAGGGAAGTGTCGTCCGCTGGCGGAACTACCCTGGCAACACACATCAGAAGGGATCAGGAATCTGCTCAAATAAGGCTACAGACGACAGTGTGTAGGATGTAGACAATATTAACGTATTGCAGAAACGACTACACATACGAGTTACTAGCTAAACACTGCCCATATACTTGCATGGAATATGGCTTCGAACAACAAACTAACATCAGTTACACTGACCAATGACCACCCACACAATCACTCGGAGGAGCGTTAGCATGACAGGTCTAACTCCACATCAACACATACGTGGCCTTACCATAATAAGCACAAAAAAAACATTTAACTCCACTCAGATGTGGAGCAGCCCTGACTTCCAAGACGGCCCGCTAAACCCAATACACTCTCCGACCAAAGACGATAGCCCTGCCTAGGATCGATATCGCCTGCATAGGTAGTTACTGGCACCAATGGGATGCAATTCCTACCAAAACTAAAGCCACCATGGCTCAAGGATGTTGAATGGGTATTTCAGAACGTAAAGGGGGATGAATATCTAATATTCATGGAGGATTGGAATTAGATTGTACGAGAAGGAATAGAAGAAATGGTTACATGAGAATATAGGCTTGTTAGCGGAAATAGAGGAGAAAGACTTGAGTTCTGCAGTAGATTTCAGGTAGTAATAGCGAATACTTTGTTCAAGACTCACACGACCAGTGGCTATGTTTGGAAAAGGCTGGGAGATGAGAGATGATTTCAGTTAGATTAATGATGGTCCGGCAGATTCCAAATTCAGACACTGGACTGTAAGGCTTGACCAGGAGCAGATGTAGATTCGGATCACAATTTAATAGTGATGAAGAATAGACTGCAGTTTAAGAGAGTTGACAGGAAGAATCAATACGCAAAGAAGTGGGATAAAGCAATACAAAGGAATGAAGAGATACGCTTGAAGTTCAATGAGGGCATAGAAATTGCGAAAAGGAATAGCTCAGTAAGCAGTTCAGTTGAAGAGGGAATGGACATCTCCAAAGTCAGTCAGAAGTTGGAAGAAACATAGGTACAATGAAGGTAACTGGGAATGTAATAGAAGATACAGTTCAGTTGACCGATGTAGGAAGCAAGTACGAAAACAGGCAGGGGATTTCAGGAATACAGAAATAAAAGTCACATATCAACGAAATAAACAGGAATTTTAGGAAAGCTAAGGCGAAATGGCTTACTGAAAAATGTGAAGAAATCGAAATGAAATGACTGTCGGAAGGATTGACTCAGTGTATAGGAAAGTCAAAACAACCTTTGGGGAACTAATAAGTAAGGATGGTTACATTAAGAGTGCAATGGGAATTAAATGCAGAGGAGAGAGCGGATAGGGGGAGAAAGGACACTGAAGGCCTCTACGAGGTGGAAGACTTGTCTCATGACGTGATAGAAGAAGAAACAGGAGTCGATATGGAAGAGATAGAGGATCCAGTATTAGAAATAGAATTTAAAACAGCTTTGGAGGACTTAATATCAAATAGGACGGAAGGAATAGTTAACATTCCATTAGAAACTCCAAAAATATCGGGGGCAGTGGAAAAAATGACTATTCACGGTGGTGTGCAGAATGTATGAGTCTGGAGATATACCACCTGACTGTCGGAAAAATATCACCCATACAATCCCGAAGACAGCAAGAGTCGACAAGTGCGAGAGAGAATTAAGGCACAATCAGCTTAACAGGTCATGCTTCCAAATTGCTGACAAGAAGAATGGGAAAGAAAATTGTATATGTGTTAGATAAGGATCAGTTTGGCCTTAGGAAAGGCGAAGGCACTAGAGAGGCAGTTCTGACGTTGGGCTTGACAATGCAAGAGAGACTAAAGAAAAATCAAGACAAGTTCATACGATCTGTCGATCTGGAAAAGCGTTCGACAATGTAAAATGGTGTACAATGTTCGAAATTCTGAGAAAAATAGGGGTTAGCTAATCGGAAAAACGGGTAATATGCAATATGTAAAAGAACCAAGAGAGAACAATAAGAGTTGGACACCGAGAATGAAGTGCTTGGATTACAAAAGGTGTGAGATAGGTATGTAGACTTTCTCCACTGATTTTTAATGTTTGGTATCTTTTTATTATTTATTTTCGTTATTTATGTAATTCTGTAAGCTGTTTAGATTTAATGCACGTTTGTATGATTACTGTTACACAACGTCACCGTTACAGTTTATCGTCATCACATATTGGCACTCAGCTATTTCCTGTTAAACAGTTAAAGAAAGAATTATTCCACTTTACTGTTTTGGTGTGTTTAACTTTGTTATTGTTACAATTTGCAACACTTGTTAGTTACAGGAAAGCTTTTTTTATAATTTTACGTGTTTTGCTTTACGGTACTACATCGGGCATAGTTACCTCACAAAAGTGTTTTATCTTCACATGCACTCCACTTTACTGTGAACAGCAACGTCGTTCTCATTATGATTCTCTTGGAACTGGCATGGCTTTCACTCGTTCGATGATGCCAATCTAACTTTGTTTATGTCATGTGACGATGCCACTTAGATTTAGGTGATACAATGCTTCTTCTTTCTTTATCAGGTACGTTTCATCACTTTTTATCTGGTGTTTTCTATATACATGTGAAAACAGAACATTTTCATAGTTTAATAATTTTTTTTTACTCGTAGATTTGAATGTGGTCATTATGTACCGTAATCGATAGCTAGAGGACAATTTGTGATCATTGACTGAAGTAAAAGAACGTAAAACTGTGTTATAAAGACTGCGAAGTTATGGTTTTGGGCAGGTCTTTGTGACCATTTACAACCATTCTTCGTTTACAGAGACAAGAGGCAATAAGTATAGTACTAGCAATAAAGAGACTCTGAAAATAACAAATTGAGATTAACCACAGTCAACCGCACTGTATTAATTACTTTTGAATACATTTTGTGAGTAACAGTGATCAATGTGTTACAAATATTTACTATTGAAATCAGTCTTGACCACAATTTATTTATTACGGTGACCGGTTTCGACCACTACTGTGGTCATCTTCAGACCTACAAGTCGTATAGAAAGCTTTAATTAGAGGGCTACATACATTAAAGAAAATAAATAAAGTTATAAAGCTATGAAACGATGAATTACCAATGAGTAAGAACCTCTTTAATGTATGTAGCCCTCTAATTAAAGCTTCGTATACGACTTGTAGGTCTGAAGATGACCACAGTAGTGGTCGAAACCGGTCACCGTAATAAATAAATTGTGATCAAGACTGTTTTTAATAGTAAATATAAGCACTGTGTTAAGCTGGTTCTCGATACGTCCACACCTAGTCGCTCGCTAGTTTGGCATCTAATCTGATATTAAGGTCGGAGATGAGTTATGGACAAGGTGAACAGATAACGACGAGAGACAGGTGTAGCCGATAAGCGTGACTGTTAGCGGGAGGGGAAATCCCCGTGGCTGACGCTGAGGTGGGGGCCGCACGTTGCGACACTGCGTGGCGCGGCGCGTGGCAGTAAATTTGGAGGAGCGGCTGGGAGGCGGGTGGCGGCCGATCGCGGCTGAGTCAGCGCGCGGCTATGCGTCCCGCGCCTGGCTGGGGGGCGGGGGGCGGGGGCGTCGCGGCGGGGGCGTGTCGCCGCGGCCATCCGTCACCAGAGGAAATCCGAGCAGCCTGCAACCGCGCCGGGGCGTCCCCGCTTTCGCTGTCGCTAGGAGATCGTTGGACGCCTAACAACTAGGTCACGTGCCTCACGGATGTCTGCTCCTCGTTCTCCTCTAACATGACTAGTTAGCACAGCCTGCACACTTAAGGGGGAACATTCATGAAATCGACCGAAAGTGTCAGTTTCCAGCTATTCTTTTACTTATCAGTAGAACTCGCGCTCAATAAGTTCCCAGAGTTTCAATAATGTAATCACATTCAAAGGGCCTGAAAAAATAGTTCAATGTATTACGCGACCTCCCTGCCACAAACACTTCTTAAAGTAACACTTCAATACTATCTTGGCGAACAGTGATTCCGTGGATTACTTTCAAGCAAACTTGCATGGGATACATCTAGGTGACTGGACTGCTAAATGGCTCTGAGCACTATGGGACTCAACTTCTGAGGTCATCAGTGCTCTAGAACTTAGAACTACTTATACCTAACTAACCTAGGGACATCACACACAACCATGCCCGAGGTAGGGTTCGAACCTGCGACCATATTGGTCTCGCGGCTCCAGACTGTAGCGCCTAGAACCGCACGGCCACTCCGGCTGGCTGAATTGCTAAAAGAGAGTGTTCATCGCAAATAACAGAATCGAAATGAGTTTCTAAATTCACTCATATTGAAACGATGCCCTAAAATCATATTTTCGTCTAGTACATTTGTCAGAAATGCAGCCGGCCGCTGTGGCCAAGCGGATCTAGGCGCTTCAATCCGACACGGCGCTGCTGCTACGGTCGCAGGTTCGAATCCTGCCTCGGGCTTCGATGTGTGTGATGTCCTTCGGTTAGTTAGGTTTAAGTAGTTCTAAGTCTATGGGACTGATGACCTCAGATGTTCAGTCCCATAGTCCTTAGAGCCATTTGAGCCATTCGGAATCGCAATATAAGAAACACTTTTATATTTAATGATGGGAATGTTGGAGGAATGAAGGTATAACAGAGACTGGGATTTAAGATAGGAAATTTCACTCTAGACATCTTGAGAAATATGTATTAACTGCGCCTCTCTGCAGGTGCAGTCAGGTGAAGGCCTGCTAAAAAAAAAGAAAACAAGAAACCATAGGAGAATCCTTGAAGGGAAAGAGGACCCTGAGAAGAAATATGGGCGTTCTGAAGAGGTGACACAACGAAAACGTTAGGTTGAACTTAGAATTGCATTTACTCGAAATTACGTTTTTTTGAAGTTTATTTATCTGTTTTTCAGAAGCTATGAAGACAATAACTGTGAAATTTCTCACACATATTTCTATAAACCCAAACTATGTTGTATCAAGAGAAAATTTTGAAATTTTGAGTGTAAGCTGAGATATGGGACAAACTGACTGGAATTTTGCATAAATTTCATATTATGCTTACACACTTATAATTTTAAATAATTATTAAAATTCTCCTATTCGATATATTCGAAAAATCTCACGAGGAAAGCTCACTGTATACAAAAAGATTAAACAGGGAAAATTTTATAGAAATCTCTTGACTAATTTCTGACAAAAAGGTAGATTTTTATTTCTGAAAATAAAACTTTTAAATTCCATATATAAGTTAAATGTATGTAATCCAAGAAACTTAAGACTAAATGTGTAAATTTCATTTAAAGCATGGTATAATATTTCATTGCCTGATATTCAGGATTATGGATTTGATTCATCTTTTAAATAGTGTGTGATTTGCATGGAAGTTCCCCCTCAAGTAACAGCAGTTGCGTTAGAAGGAAGTCATTTTCCAGAGCCAGCAGAGGCAGCTGGTGGAACAAGCCTTTATCCACTAACACTTACCATCAGCTGGTGAACATCAGACAACCTGTTTAGCAACAGAGAGACCATAGGGGATACATTGAGCATCTATTAATGCAACAATATTATGGTGAACATGTCAATGAAACTCCCGTAGTTCAATGTATGCGCATAAAATTTGATGATTTACATATTATTAGGAGTCACAGTCAAATATAATAGCCAAAATGATGATCCTTTCGCAATTTGACTGTTATTTATTTCAGTCTGTATACACTATTGCAGTTTCAGCTTTGCAACCATTCATCATTGATGTTTTTAAATTAGAGATATGTCATATACGTTAGGTGGCACGAAAATTCTCCGGCTGGAATCGCAGGACAGCTAAAGTCCGGTACAGCACTGTTTTGAATGTAATGCAGCCTGAAATATTTTTCTATTTACCTTGGGAATATGCAGACGAGGAAGTATTATTTCAAGAATTACAGGAAACTGATCACAGTATTCCAGATCTATTCCAAGAAGGGATAAAACCTTCTCTGCAAACAGAATATGGTGATGTTATCCCTAGATAAAGAGCATGTTAACTGAATAGATACAATATACAGGGTGATTCAAAAAGAATACCACAATTTTAAAAATGTGTATTTAATGAAAGAAACATAATATAACCTTCTGTTATACATCATTACAAAGAGTATTTAAAAAGGCTTTTTTTCACTCAAAAACAAGTTCAGAGATGTTTAATATTGCCCCCTCCAGACACTCGAGCAATATCAACCCGATATTCCAACTCGTTCCACACTCTCTGTAGCATATCAGGCGTAACAGTGTGGATAGCTGCTGTTATTTCTCGTTTCAAATCATCAATGGTGGCTGGGAGAGATGGCCGAAACACCATATCCGTAACCTACCCCCATAAGAAAAAATCGCAGGGGGTAAGATCAGGGCTTCTTGGAGGCCAGTGATGAAGTGCTCTGTCACGGGCTGCCTGGCGGCCGATCCATCGCCTCGGGTAGTTGACGTTTCAGACGATAAAGTTTCATAACTAACCTTTTTCGTAGGACTCTCCATACAGTTGATTGTGGAATTTGCAGCTCTCTGCTAGCTCTGCGAGTCGATTTTCCTGGGCTGCGAACAAATGCTTGCTGGATGCGTGCTACATTTTCATCACTCGTTCTCGGCCGTCCAGAACTTTTCCCTTTGCACAAACACCCATTCTCTTTAAACTGTTTATACCAACGTTTAATACACCACCTATCAGGAGGTTTAACACCATACTTCGTTCGAAATGCACGCTGAACAACTGTCGTCGATTCACTTCTGCCGTACTCAATAACACAAAAAGCCTTCTGTTGAGCGGTCGCCATCTTAGCATCAACTGACGGTGACGCCTAGTCAACAGCGCCTCAAGCGAACAAATGTACAACTAAATGAAACTTTATAGCTCCCTTAATTCGCCGACAGATAGTGCTTAGCTCTGCCTTTTGCCGTAGCAGAGTTTTAAATTTCTAAAGTTGTGGTATTCTTTTTGAATCACCCTGTATATAAAACGGTCACTGTAGCTGAACAAACGACGTGCCTCATATTTGAACCAATGTGAAGCCTTTTCTTCACCATAAGAGACATGTCTCTCTGGTTCAGCAACTGTTTGTCTTTGAAGCCTTCCAATGTATTATGTAAACAGTGGGTGCGATAGAAATAGCGTTCTAATACAACATTTCAGGTGGAGAGTGACAACCCTGGTGCCGAAAATTTAAATTTACTACCACTTTTGACATAATGCTTGATTATTAGTTAGATAGTTTTAATAATATTATACGGAAACAAACTGACAGTTTGCCGAGGCGAGTTACGACTGCAAGCACACCATTCGTTCTATAACGGCCAAAGGCAGTACACGAGCAACGTCAAATACCTGCACCATAACGCCTTCAGTCGAGTCACTTTATTCACTGGATATGCCTCATCGCCAAGAGGCTATTCGTGACTTCGTCACTACTGCTGTGGATGAACGTAATTTGAGGGCCTTGGAAGCCGGGGCACAGAATGGCGTTCCCGAGTACACTGTACAATAATGGATAAAACGTTATCCAAATAATGAAGAATTCTGTAGACGTTTGGTAACTGGACTTTGGCGTGTGGCAACACCTGTTCAGTGTAATGAACCTGTCAACAAGTCACGGCGAAATTGTGGTGATACAACAGACTGTTAAGAAGAAGGTACCGGCAATAGAGAAATGATCGTAGAACGTAAACACACACACTCTTACGCCTACACAGCTCTGCATATAAAAACGCTACATTGTCAAAGCTGTATGGTTTCTGAAGTATTAGTCATGTGGAATGCAACGATCTTTATACACTAATGCAGGATATATCGGTCGAACATCAAAAATAGAAGAACCTTTCAAGATTTCTACCACAGTCACTACTGCGATAAACTTTAAGATTATAAAAATACTTCCTTCTACACTATTCTGGTATCCTAGGAAGTGCCTGAGCTATTGCTCTCTACGAAGGTATCATCAGCATATATCTACTGCTAGAAGTACTTATAAACCAATTACGCGGAAGTCTGGAGACTACAGTTCGGTCTCTTAGGAAATGACTATTTTATACATCTTTTTAAGTCGGAAACGGACGTACCCTCAGTCACATCTCACGCGTTCTACACTTTTATCTGACTTCCCCTTTACCGTGTAGGGATCTGCAACAGGGAGTTGACATATGTACAGAATTGATTTCTGCTGCTGCTCTGACATTTTCCACATAAGTATATGCTCTTATTGCTTACGAGATAAGGTGCACTACATTTGTTTATACCTTCCAACTCTGACACATTCCCACAATCCTCCCAGAACACCTACAAACTGTAGATTTAGGGTACTTCTTTTTACCCTATTAATAACCCGTCCGTTAGTTGATAGTGTGTCTTCTGCACTTAGCATCCTGGACCGAAAGAGTTTCTCTTCTCACTACCTACAGAGTACGCGGAAGTCTGGAGACTACAGTTCGGTCTCTTAGGAAATGACTATTTTATACATCTTTTTAAGTCGGAAACGGACGTACCCTCAGTCACATCTCACGCGTTCTACACTTTTATCTGACTTCCCCTTTACCGTGTAGGGATCTGCAACAGGGAGTTGACATATGTACAGAATTGATTTCTGCTGCTGCTCTGACATTTTCCACATAAGTATATGCTCTTATTGCTTACGAGATAAGGTGCACTACATTTGTTTATACCTTCCAACTCTGACACATTCCCACAATCCTCCCAGAACACCTACAAACTGTAGATTTAGGGTACTTCTTTTTACCCTATTAATAACCCGTCCGTTAGTTGATAGTGTGTCTTCTGCACTTAGCATCCTGGACCGAAAGAGTTTCTCTTCTCACTACCTACAGAGTGCGTCTGCATGGCAGCGTAATTTATAGACGAACAGTCAGTAACTGATCCATTCGAACCGCGACCGTCCACCGTTGACAGTTCTACACACATACACATAGAGACTCGGTGTGTATATTACCAATGGCGAAGTCTCGATTTCACGACTTGTACGTTACTTTTGAGAGTACCACAGCCCTGTAAATACGAAATACTCTTCAAAAAACAGTTCCGTAGGGGATGTAAGCACATTTAAATTCCTCCTGCAAAAGAGCATAACATGCTCGATGCAAATTATATTACTAATATTTTGTAACAAATTAGTCTTAATTCTCCAGTAACCACGGCATCCTGCTGCGCCTATCACACCTCCTTTTATACTCTTAAATATCCACGATGACGGCACATGACCATCGCAATTCCGTTATTTTGTTGCTAGATACCTGTTGGATGTATGGAGACAGTCCTTCATGGGTACTATTCGTATGTCCGAAATAGAACAATGCACTAGTTGGGCGGTATAGTACAGAAGCGTCCTGGGATGAAATCACTCACATACACCGGTATATTCTACACTTCCAGTGCATTTGCTCTATTTTCTGTATTTCTACGTCTATGCGAGTGTCGTGGATAGCTTCCATAAAACTGACTCATTCCACCTGCAGGTGAATCCACCTACGAATCTTATCTACACGTAGCACATTGCGAATCACCTTCTAAACACTATTACGGATGTAATGCTTTGTGGATCCACCTTCAAACCCTGTCCTGGACGTAACACATTGTGGATTCACCGATAGACACCATTCTGGATATAATACGGGATAGATTCACATCCGAACACTAACTCAGCCCTGCCCTTGGTCATGGCATCCATGCGTGACACACGCAAAAGCATAGAAACACAGAAAATGCAGCAAATGCACTGCATCTGTAGAAAATATGATTGTAATTGATTGGGAGCATTCAAGTACAGTTCTATACTATATCGTCCGACTTAAAAAGGCGAATAAAATCCGTCCATTTCCTAAGAGACAGAACAGCAGTTTCCTGACTTCATTCTAATTGGTTTATAAGCAGCTCGAGCGGGAAATGTACACCGATGACACCTCTGTGGTGAGGAACAGTTCGGTCACTTCCTTTTTTTTTTTTTTTCTTTCTTTGACTCATCAGTTCTCTGACTGGTTTGCTGTGGTCCATCACAATTTCCTTTCCTGTGCCAAGTCAACCTCTCCATTTAAGAGTAGCACTTGCAACCTACATCTTCTGTCTTCCTCTATAGTTTTTGCCTTTACAGGGCCCTCTAGTACGATGGAAGTCAGTCCCTGATATCTTAAGAGATGTCCCATCCTGTCCCTTCTACTTTTCAGTGTATTCCTCATTTTCCTTTCCTTTCCAATTTTCCGCAGAACCGCTTCATTCCTTACTTTATCAGTCCACTTACCATTCAACACGCGTCTGTAACACCACATCTCAGTTGCTTCGATTCTCTTCTGTTCCCATTTTTCCCACAGTCCATGTTTCACTACCATATAATGCCGTGCTCCAAACGTACATTCTCAGAAATTTCTTCCTCAAATTAAGGCCTATATTTGATACTAGAAGACTTATCTCGGCCAGAAATGCCCTTTTTGCCAGTTCTAGTATCCTTTTGACGTCCTCCATGGTCAGCTCGTCATTGGTTATTTTGCGGCCTAAGTAGTAGAATTCTTTAATTCATCTACTTTATGACCATCAATTCTGATGCTAAGCTTCTCGCTGTTCTCATTTCTGCTATTTCTCGTTACTTTCGTCTGTCTTCAATTTACTCTCAATCCGTATTCTGTTCACAGCCTTGAGACAAAGAAATTGCCAACATTTTTTGAATTTTCCATCAAAGTTCGAAATTATCACCAGTAGTGTAGTTCGAGATGGAGGATAGGGAGGGGGAAGGAGATGGGGAGGGGGAGGGGAGCCACATCCCATCTGGGGAAAGCACATGATGTCATCTGGAGTTGGGAGTGGAGGGAAAGGGATGCAGGTTAATGAATTGATCAGGCTCTGTAAAGTTTCCCAGCATAATGATTGGTCGTATTCGTATTGGGTCTCCAGCCAGAACATATCGTCATCTGATGATGATATAACCAATTATTACACCAGGAAAGCTTACGGAGCCACATGAAGAGCCTCTACAATGAGGAGATGTTTGAACTTGTAAGGAAGTTTGATGAACTTCATAAGAAGAAGGCGAAGCTGCTGAGCGCCTTCCCTTTCCTGCTCAGATGCCGGAACGATATGTTCCGGACTCAGACCCGACACGAATACAACCAAATTAATTTATTAGTTTAATTGATTTGCATCCCAATTTTATATCAAAAGTGTCCTATTACTAGACTGTCCCAAGAATATCGAATATGGAGGCATGATGTGCAGCATAATACTTTCGTTTTACGTTTTCCGTACCATACGATTATTCATTAACTACGGACACTCATTCATCAAGTAATATGTACTAGTCCTATAGTTCAGCCTTGTGATTACTTCAGAATAAGTACAATAATTTGGAAATCTGTACAACCATTCGATAATCACTCAGACACCGCACATAAACCTGATCTGTGGGTTACAGTTGGTAGAAATGTGTGTATGTTTAACGGACTGATTGGCAGCATACTCCCACACTAACGACTTTATCTGTTATTTGCCTCTTCTGTAGTAACATATTGCGACCTACATGAACGAGTCTCTTCAAATACTGAATTTAATTTTGGAGTAACTTGTAGAGATAGAGGTTGGATGTTTGACAAGCGTTTTACATGCAAATCACAAACATCACTATAAAAATGAGGCCATGATTCCAACATGTTTGCAAAAAAAAAAAAAAAACGCGTAATTCTGTTTCTCAGATACAACAAAAAATATAGCCTGAAACTACTATTGTAAACTGGCGCATTGTCCACTCAGTGCTTCAGTGCTGGGAAGGTCCCAGAACTTGACGCCACCCATTTGAACGAATGTCTAAAAACAGTAATTTCCTCGATTTACTCTTCGTGCCCCTTTCGCGAGACGTATGCGTGAGGGAGTAATACGTTGCCCAACGTTTCTTGGATCGTGTATTATAGGAATATAAACAGAAGACGTCCCAGTGATGCACAATACCTCTCTTGTAGCTTCTGCCACTAAAGTTCGTTGAGGTTCTCTACCATGCTCGCACGCTAACTAATGGATCCCATGATGAAACGTTCCGCTCTTCGTTAAATCTCTACTATCTGTGCTATTAATCCAACCTGTCGTCGGTCCCAAACAGATGAGCAGTCCACAAGAATCAGAGTGTTTTTTAAGCCATTTCTTTCGTGGATGGCTTACATTTCCTTGACACTCTCCCACGGAATCTCACACTGTCATCTGCTTTCCCTTCACCTAGCTTTATGTGCTGACTCAACTTTATGTCGCTTCTCGTGGTTATTCAAAGATATTTTACGATTGTTATTGTTTCAAGCGATTTACTGCCAACAGTTAAGCGAACAGCAATGGATCGCTTCGCATATTTGTTCGCATTCATGATCTGCTTCATGTACCCATACCATTAACTATGGTCTGTAGTCTTACTGCATTCTGAAGTCCTCTAGCTTTGCAGCCTTCATATACACAACTGCACTATCTGCGAACGCTCTTGTGGAGCTCCTGGTGTTCGCGTTAGCGTTCTGAAGTCACTACATATTCAGAAATAAAGAGCCAAATATTTATAAAAAGGCAGAAGATGAATTTTATTGCTGTTCGTTTTGTCACAGCAATTAAAGCTGTCCTCTTACGTTACTGTCTAACTATACACTCGGAAGTAGCCACTTGTTCGGAAACAAAGAGCCAGATATTTGTGAGAAGGAAGAATATAAATTTTATAGCTGCTCGTTTCAACAGCAGCAAATTACGCTGTCTCCGTAAGTCCTGATTAACCACACACTCGGAAATTGCTAAATGTTTATTTCATCGTTTCTTCTCTGATCAGACGAAATCTCTATAACACCGAATATTGCAGATCATACTTGTGTCCCAGAATGTATTAACAACGTTGGCATGAAAAAATTTATACATATTTGCATATTGTGAGCTGAGAACCTACGTCCTTCGACTCCAGAAACAGCAAAGTTATTCATCACTCATGTCACCTGTCTCTTCACTTTGTTATCATAGTATCCCTTGAAGGGTTATATCATTGCTGCGTTGTTAACAGACATCTGATGATAATGAAGACGTGTCTGTCATACATTTTCAAGTAAAATGATGCAAAGCATACGGAAATCTGTGCAGCACATGAGGAAATTCGCCAGTCTAATTAGAATGTCGTCTCAGCTCGCTTTCCAGGTAACAGTACTTTCCTCCTTGCAGTGGCCTGCTTGTTGAGTAATTTCCCTGATAATGTTTACACACCTAGGTTTCGGCTTTATTCAGTGATTCGAACAAATTACGCTACAACGTTACTCTATAGCGAGTTCCGCTTTGCAATCTGCCGCTGTTTGCAGCGAGATACGTTTCAGCATTATGTCACAAATGACAATGAAACGGCATACTGCAATGTATAAAGCAAGCGTGTTTCATGTTAATTTGTAAATTACTGACAATAACAACTAACTTCTGAGGGAGCATTCTTATAGGAAGGTATTAAGCTTCGATAAATTATTATGTGAGCTTTGATTACAGCAATAATTATAATAAATCATTCCACGTATGACATATTTTCATATATTTCCGACACGAGTGACGAAGTCTCGTGGGAGGCCCGAATCCAACGCTATAGAAAGTCGATAGCATTTCCTGCGACCATTGATTTGCACGTGATGTCAAAACGGCGTCACCAATGCTTAAAATGTTGTGAAGCGAATGTTACCCTGATTAATCCAGTTTTAAGGACGCTAATTCTGTAAAGAGTAGCATCGGTTACACATAAATTATTCTCGCAGGCTCCTTCTTTCGCTGCCACAAATACGTTAATTCTCAATAATGCAGAGCACATTGTCAGCTAACTTGCAGTTTGTGCCGTAAAACACTGTCAACACAGCTGATATACACTATCTGCCTCAAAATTAGCACATTTCGCAACTCTGAAATGGATTTGCACACAACCCACCTCAAAATCAGTATATTTCTCATCTCTTTAAGCAGATTTGTATTCATGTCTGTCTGCTATGAAGTCCTGAGTCCAGTGACAAATCTTGTCCGGTACTAGGAAAATTACTAAATGTGAGCTATATACCAAGCTGTTCGACAGTCAAGCAACGCGGCACCCCAGTTTGAGGCGTTGAAACGGGCCTTGGTTTTATTTTTTACTTCCACAGTCTATAGAAATTCATGGACAGCTCGCTAAGATGTAGGAAATTCAATTGATAATTTTTGATACTAACGAGTCACTGGGGTCGGAATGGATAGTAGATTGTGTTAGACAATTCTTCCGACACTGGCGGGGCTTATAGATGGTCGAACTTTGCTTCGATTGCAGTGGATATTTGTTGATAATGCGATTATCGTGCTGTGAATTTTATATGATTCATTTCTGTCAGGTTTTGAAACAAAATATTTCATCAGTCTTGCCTACTTTTAGTATGACATAATGTATTCCTCCTCTGTTCATGTCGAACTACCACAAAAATGTTAGTTAGATTGTATGAGTACCAAACTTTTTACTATTCAGCGATGAAGCAAATTCTTTTTGCACTATTCCTACGACAGTTATTAGCTTACTGTACACTTAGTTACCTATAAGATTAAATGGAATTCATTGTAATAATCCAGTAGATACCTAACATTACGGCTACAAAATCGTACAAAACACGTAGACTGAACTGAGGTGATATTACTGGCATTTCGAAGTAAAATGATGCAAATCATGCGGAAATCTGTGTAGCACATGAGGAAATTCGCCAGTCTAATTAGAATGTCGTCTCAGCTCGCTTTCCAGATAACAGTACTTTCCTCCTTGCAGTGGCCTGCATGTTGAGTAATTTCCCTGATAATGTTTACACACCTAGGTTTCGGCTTTATTCAGTGATTCGAACAAATTACGCTACGACGTTACTCTGTAGCGAGTTCCGCTTTGCAATCTGCCGCTGTTTGCAGCGAGATACGTTTCAGCATTATGTCACAAATGACAATGAAACTAGGTTATCAGACTGGTTAATCGCTGCGAGTGGCACCAGATCGGCCCATATCAACACAGCTTTAGCCCGCCGCCCTGCGACCCACGTTTATCAATTTATTGATTGCAGACATTTATTGAATGAGCTCACTCTTCCTCCCTCGCTAGCAGAACGCGTATGGCTGGAAACAGAACTGCCATGTTACATCAGAATATACTAGCAGAATATGTATGAGTATTAGCGTTTGGCATAAAAAAGTGAAGTTCTCAGAAGGAGAGAAGGAAACAAAAAAAAAACAACATACAAACAACCAAATAAAAATCACAGGACGACAGGCTACCTAGTCAAATTTAAAAAGAACTTGGCAGTATGAGCTGTAATCCCTCGTTATATATCTGGTCTTTTTAGAGACTAAAATTTACTCGACCTGGCCGTGAACAGTTCCCATAGTTCTTATAAAACATTAATTAACGTTTCAAAGTAGAAAAAATTAAATAAAAAGATAATAAGAGCCAGTGGAACAGTGTTATATGCAAAGTAACAAGGAGCTTTATGCAAAGAGTTCCTACAGAACATCCCTTTTGTTTCACAATTACTATATAAACCCAACACACGTACTGTTAACGTCTTTAGCATCGCGAGTCTATAGCATCCGCGAGTCTTTGTGTTCGAGGTTTTAGTGTCCGAACTTTTAGCGTTTGAATCCTTAAGTTCGTACGCCACTGCGTTAACATCATTAGAAGCCAGGCTAAATAAAAGTAAATTTCTGCTCTTTCAGTTTATTGTCAAAAGTACGAAAACTGAAAGAACTGAGGTAACGCAAACATCGAGCGAACATCTTAATTGATAAAAATCGATATCATTAATTCCAATTTAAGAACTTCAGTTGTTGCCGAAGCTACTATCCAAAGACGCGTCATAACTTGACTTTCGATTATAGACCCTGACTGGACATTTATTATCGAGCTAAAGTGTGACCATTCAGAGTAGCGAATCATATCAAATGAAAAAGTACAGTGTCCTAGCGTCGTACGATTTCGTACAGATTATCAGGTGAACCGTGTACTGGGTTATCTCTGGACAATAATAATGGTAATAACAATAATAATAAACAACCACTACAGACCATATCCTGCATTTTCTGACGGTCTGGCGATACTAACAGAGGATCAGCAGACTGCAGTCAAAGTAGGTTTACAAATTTAACCTGAGAAAACTGAATTCTTTTGTTCAAAAACTAAAATTGAGAGTCTGAGAACAAAATATGGTAAAATCAACAGGTCTCGTATTTTAAATACCTTGGAGAATTCATCGAACCGACAGGTATCGAAATAAATCTCGCAGCTACATCGCCTCCAAAAAATTAAAATAGAATTAGGGTTAACGCAAAACTGTACAACAAAAAATCAATATCAAGAAATGCAAAAATTCGACACTACAATTCTGTAATAAAACCAGCAATCCTCTACGTAGGTGGAACACTAACCCTTAACAGAAAACAATTTGAAGACATCAAAAAAGAAGAGAGAAAGATCAGGAAAAATCTGGGAGGAAGACATACCCTAGACGGTTATAGCCATAGCAATCAACTAAAACAACTGAAAAGTTTTCAAACATCGCAATTGATATTAGAAACAGTCTTAGCCAGCTACCAGAGAATCGATTGACGAAGAGAATAATAGATCATGTAACCTGACATGAGAATTCCACACCTTGGCTAGGAGAAATTCGAAAGGACCTAAACAATGGAAACATAAGACCAGGCGACATTATAGAAAGAAACACCTTACGACACAAAGTAGACAAATGGTAATTTATATGAGAGGAACCAAAACAAGCCTTTTCGGAATGAAAGCCTATTGGAAAAACATGAAGAGCCTAAAGAAAAATTGATCGAGTTATTTGCTTACCGCCTTCCGTTTGTGGGGAGAATTCGTCAATAACAATAATAGTTTATTTAACATTAATATTAAAGGGAATAATTTTCAACGGACGAAACATCGTGCTGTTTAAATGAATCCTGTGTCTTGTGAGGGAATGAATTCGGTGTCCGTGTGCTACTCTAATCAACGATATCAATTCATTTTGGATCGGTCTCCTAGTAACTGTTAATGAGCGTCTTTGGTGGCAACCGCTAAACAACGCAGCTATCCGATAGTAACAATTTTAATCTAAGCTTATTAACGAAAGAGACTTTAATATATTTGTGTAACCCCGAATGTAAAATCAAACTAGCGGAAAGAGCAGACATTACCAACAAATATTGACTGTAATAACAGATAGTGTCCGGCCGTGTGGCCGAGCGGTTCTAGGCGCTACAGTCTGGAACCGCGCGCCTTCTAAGGTCGCAGGTTCGAATCCTGCCTCGGCCATGGATGTGTGTGATGTCCTTAGGTTAGTTAGGTTTAAGTAATTCTAAGTTCTAGGGGACTGATGACCTTAGCAGTTAAGTCCCATAGTGCTCAGAGCTATTTGAACCATTTGAACAGGTAGTGTCGTGTCACCTCGCTTTTCGACGAAATGAAAAATCTGGCTGGGCATAGAAAAATGACATTACGCTTTCGCTGATGGTGGAACTGTGAGTAGGCAGCAATAGGATGCGTCACAGATCCCGCTCATCAGTACGATGTTGCACCCCTATATACTGGATGCACGCACTCGTTCGTTTGGGAAGGATGTCAGGAGCCCTCTCCCTAGGCTAGTTGGCCCACAGCTGTCGCAACTGGTCCTTAACATCCCGGATCCTGGTGCTGGGACCGAGCTGACGTACGTGTTGGTCCCATACCCGTTCTATCAGGGACAGATTTCGGGATTTTGCTGGCAACGGCAGTACCTAAACATCGTGTAGGCGGTTCGTACAAACTTATGTCATGTGTACGCGAACATCGTGCAGTTTAAAACAGGCAACACAACTGCCGCACGAGAAATAATACATGTCGACGCAGGACGTGACGTACTCTTGTGCAGTTGATTGGTTCAAATGGCTCTGAGCACTGTGGGACTCAACTTCTGAGGTCATTAGTCCCTTAGAACTTAGAACTACTTAAACCTAACTAACCTAAGGACATCACACACATCCATGCCCGAGGCAGGACTCGAACCTGTGACCGTAGCGGTCGCGCGGTTCCAGACTGTAGCGCCTAGAACCGCACGGCCAGTTCGGCCGGCTGTGCAGTTGAACCACTAGACGTAAACTGATGTCATCCATTCCGTTCCCCATACTAGGATGTTGGAAGTAACACCGCCGTGCGTCTACAAAAGATGGGAAGAATGGGACCTATCCACAGGTCACCTCCCCACCGACTACAGTCTTCTGGGGCAATGCAGAACCGCGATTCACTGCTGAACACAGAGCAGCACTGTTAATCTGCAGTCCATCCTTCCCCGTCACGGCACCACTTCAAAACAGTTGATTGTATTTTTGTGTTAACGGCTGCCTAAGCGTGGTACCGTAATTCCCTATTCCGCCAACCTCTAGTCAGAGAGATTTCACAGGGAGTTCATTGCTTACTCTAGAACAGCTGTCGTGGATGTGAAGTTGTTACCACGACGATCTTCCTTTGTTGTTGTCAGACTTGGCCGACCGGAATTTTGATAACGAGTATCCCCTGCAGCTCAACTTCGGGCCATTGTCACATCCCAATATCTCACACACTTGGATCTTTCACTATTCGACCAGCTGGCGAAATGGAGACCCACAATTACGCCACTTCAATCCCTGTCAGCTGCTGCTAACGCAGTCTCACAGGCGTACGTTTCATCTCCGTGTCCTTCAAAGCGCTTACCCATTTTCTGTTGCTGTTCACGCTTATTATATACGCTGAACATCAATTACACTAGTGCACTAAACTGCCCGTTCTGACAATAACAGCGAATTGCAACTCTAATCATTTACATATCAAGTTATGCTGGCAGCCAGAAACTTCTTCTGGTCAGGTCATTTATTTTCTCGGTCACCAAGTCTCTGAAACAATGGTCGGAAGGTTCTAACAATCGTTTACTTCCTCGAGGCTACAACCCGCTCTTTGGTCAAGGGGTCATTCAAGAACCGCTGTGTGAACATACTCATCTTTGCCCAATCTCTTTCCTCCCACATGCTTTTTTCAGCTTTCCGAAAAGATGGAAATTTCATGGTGCAGGATTTGCACGTCCCGACCAGCACCATCCACTTCTGTGCAGACTTTGTCGAATTACTGATACCTGATCCCTACGGGTGGACGCGAAATGGGCCCTTCTTCCACAAGAGCTTCGTGTTGAATCTGTGTGCAGTTTAGATATTTTGCTCACAAGATATGCATTGTCACACGTACTTTGGAGCACATTTCCAGATGCTGCTTCATTTCAAATGCTCACTATGATGTACTTGTTGCCCGTACCGCAGAAGAACACTGTCTTCCTGAACCCAGGAACATGCACTCCTTTCCGACAGTGTTTGGAGGGCATACGTCACTTACTTTCCGAAGTCATATACATTATGGTGGTACCTACTATGGTCAGCATAGGACACGCATTACTGTAGCCAAGACAGGCGCAAAGTAAAAATTTACCACAGTAGCACAAGTATGCCTGTTAGCTCCGTAGCTGGTGTAGAGATTTAAAGAATATACGATGATGTGCAAGAAAGTATTCAGGAGAATTATGTTGATATTTAATTATGACGGATGACTGTAATTCGACAGAACGAGAGGAAAGAGAAGAGAAAGAAAGTAAGAGAACATGAGCAGAGGGAAATGAGTGAAGAGAGAGGCCACTTGATACAATTTCCCACAGGGCATTATTTAATCACTAACACTTTGTATAAGAACCATAGAAATCCGAAGAGGAATGCTTCAGATACAGTATATAATAATATGTGGCATCGAAACCCGATTTGAAACTGCAAATCATTTCCAGGGCCGAAAGAGGGCCCTGACCATTGTTTGTTGGCCATGAACGGCTGATCAAAATAAAAATTAAAAAAAACAAAACAGATAGGTCAGAAAATCGGATGTGAGAAGTAGGTAAGTTGAAAGAACCATTGGTTGTGAAGAATTTCAGTGAGAGTGAAGGCAACAGTTAACTCAAATAGGAACGCAATAGGAGACAAAGGAGTAGGTATGAGACATCGTAAATTTAGCTGAGGAAAAACCAGGCAAAAAGACAAATTTCAGTAGAAATCTTTATGTAACATAAAGCTAACTGAATTTAATAGACGAAAGGATATAGTGTAACAACGCACCACGTGAACAAAGCAATATGGAATACAGACGTCTAAAAGTTAGATCGACAGAAAGTGCAAAGTGTCAAAACGTGTGTCCACAGGAGAAATACAAAGCTGTAGAGGAATGCACGACTGAGGGTGAGATAGAGAAGTCTCCTACATAAAAATTAACGAAATCTTTGGTGAAAAGCGAAGCAGCTACGTGAATAACAAACTTCTGATGGCAGGCCAATATTAACGAAAAACTAAAAGTATAGAAGTGCTATACAAAGGAAACAAACATGAAGACAGTGCTATAGAAAGTTAAGAAGTTGCTGAAATGGGATATCAGATACTGTGAGAAAAATAGATCAGACAGGGATATTTTTCTTATATGACTTTGGTTGGAATTGGGGAACGGGCGCACTACGATTTGTTGGTAGAATTTTTCTTTTATCTTTCTCTTCTAGTGTGGTCTTCATTGTCTTTGAGATCTTTCCTCATCTTAGTCTCGTACATGTTAGTTGAACTTGAAGATAGTTTTGGAATTTTCATTTCTCTTCGAGAATTTTGTCTTTTTAATGTACTGCTCTTTGCCCATGAGGACAAATGTGTTTCGATGAGCTGTTTTTGTAATTATGCTGTTGTGTTTTTATAGATTTGTAATATGTGTTTATGATCTGAATAGCAAAATAACGGACCAACGCAGGTCTGAGGTTCAAATGGCTCTGAGCACTATGGGACTTAACTTCTGAGGTCATCAGTACCCTAGAACTTAGAACTACTTAAACCTAACTAACCTAAGGACATCACACACATCCATGCCCGAGGCAGGATTCGAACCTGCGACCGTAGCGGCCGGGCGGATCCAGACTGTAGCGCCTAGAACCGCTCGGCCACTCCGGCCGGCTGGACTAAGGGGGACGTGTAAAGTGCAGACAGGCAGTTACATGAAATCTTCTTCTAATAAAGAGAAATACCTTCATATCAAATTTAAATTTGAGTACTAGGACACCTTGTCTGATAATAAGGCCTTGAAACGTTGATCATAAGGCTGAAAAGGGTGGAATGGAGTATAGGAATGGGGGATGTAAAGTATGGGGAACTGGAGGTAACGTGTGGTATAAAGGTGGGAAATAGGGAGAAGGTGGAAAGATTTGGGGATGGAGGAGATGGGAAGGGGGAAGATGAGAAGGAGAGAAAACTGGGAGGGGGGGCGGGGGAGAAGAGGAAGTAGAGAGGTGAATGGGAGTCAAGATAGGAAACAGGTAAATGGCGAAATGGGTGGAGAAGGGTGTGAAGTGTGGGAGAAAGAGGGAGTGAGCTAGAAATTAGGGGAGTAGGAGAGGGTGTCATGGTAGGAAGCAGGTAAAATGAGGGAATTGTGTCGACAATCAGGGCAGTAAGGATTTCAAATTGGTTAGGGTCAAGGTGGATATGGGGGTAAAAGGTAGCCTGGGAATATGGCATGGAAAGCAGGAAAAGGTAATGGAGAAAATCGAGAGAACGGCAGGGTAGAACTGTATGAGAGGATGCAACTACTGGGGATGACGGTAAACAGAAAAGAGGTGGATGGTCGTGGTGTGAAAGGGATATATACAGTACGGTTCAGTACTGAATCGATAGCTTTCAGTTCGCCATCTCACCCGGCAATGCTGAAGGAAAATTTTACAAAAAAAAAAAAAAAAAATCACTAATGTTCTTAGGAAACTTGTTTGTTTTGGAATAAGGCACTACCTTTTTATAGCATTTCAAAGTTCTGATTCATTCTATTGAAATGCACCTGTACTAAATAGGTATGAATTGCATCAAGCCTGTCTATCTGGAACTGAAGACACAAAACTCTGAAAGAGTAAAGAGGAAAAAACCACACCATGTCCTATAGATTCATTGCAGCACTTCCAGTGTCTAATGATAAATTGACGTTGATATACGGGCTTATGAAGTTTGGAAAGAGGATATGCCTCGAAATAAAGCGTAAGTTTGCGATGATTTATGTGTAAGAAATTGTAAAACTAAATGGAAGCATAAAATGGCAAATACCTTTCACAAATGAATATTTGCAGAGTGTCCTGCCATTCAACCGTAGCGTCAAGGAAACGGAGCTCACATACAAGCATGTGATCACTGTGTGGTAGCATTACCTTTATCGATGAGCGGGGGTGAACCTATACGAGTCTTGGGATTTAAATCCTTTACGGCAGCTCCAGTTTCGTGTACGAAGGTTACATTTTGTCTGTTTCTCATAACACAAAGTTTCAGTGAAGAACTCTGTAGAAAAGTTTTCCAATAGATATCTTTCGAAGTTAGTTGCAAGCCATACCTCACTGCCAGTATATCGAACATTCTTCAGAACTGGGTGTTAACTATTATTTCAGTTACATAAAAATTCTTAAGATTCTCCTGGTTACGAATTGCGCTGTAATCTCTTTACAAATGAGCCACGTTAAGCAAAACGAAATAACTGAAGGAAACAATGAGAGACATAAAAACATATAATGATGAATAAAGATGAAAAAATCTTTACAATTCAGATCCTTTGAGAGGAATAATTTCCCGCTCTTTTGACATGTAATTTGATTGTCAGTAGCACCTCTTATGTATAATTGGCATGAATTTGATTGAAGCTTTGTTTCGCTAATTACCTGTCAACGCGCACCGACAATTCGCCGCGACAAGGGAATTCAATGTAAACGTTCCACCACTATTGTGCAGCGATATTGGTTCGTAGCATTCTTTGATCACGGTATTACAAACACTCGTAAACTGAAACAAGTGGAGTTGGCATTGATTTTTATATTGTATTTAAATCCACCTGTCTTTCTCGTCCTCGTCCGCATTACTGGACCCAGAAAGTATATTTCAATGAAGCTGCCTCGTGTCGGACAAGCGGCGACTGGGGGTGCAGTTGCAGCAATAGCGGCGCAGTTCCGCTCTCCGGTAGAATCGGGAGCGTGGCCAAGGGCCCTCCACACACGTGGCGAATTCCCACGTGTGCGCTGCACTTGGCCACGTCGCAAAAGCAGCACGATCTGACCCGGATAGCCCGTCCATCGTCGGCAGGGCGATGCTGGCCCCTCCCCGACCCAGAAAACCAGATCGTGTTCCCAGCCAGTATCTGCTGTCATGCATCAGCGAGGGCACACTCGCTCACGGACGAAAGCCTAGTTTTGTTACTCTCACGTATCCCTCTACAAAATGAAGGCGTTTACGCATTGTAATTTTAAGTATGGAGAATACAAATTGCAGACCGATAGCTACACAAACATAGGTTTAAGCTCAGTGAGAAACATGGGATTTTCTTCGACAGTAGTATAACCTGCACTACATGTTTTACTAACTGCAAATTAAATAAACTGTATAGCATTACCCTTTCTTCCGGGACAATATTCCCCATAACTCATCTATGGGTCAGTCTTGTCGGAGCCGTCAGCCAAGTTTTATCATAATCGAGATCATCGTAGTCTTATTCACTCAAAGAAGTCACTATCTAACACATACTTGCTAATCGAATCTACACTTATGTAGGATGCTATATCTGAACATTGAACTACCAGGTTGGTTTTTGCATAAACGACAAGCGAACTAAAATCTCGGAACTTTTGGTTTTCGTCCCGTGTATAGACATCCGCAATACATTTTAACATTTTTAGCTTCTGTGGTTTCATGGGAATGTGTCAGACTTTCAGAGGTTTTCTTCACGCAACTGTCAGTAGCGGATATATGTTCCATGAAATTCATGACACCTGGCTGTATTGGAACAATTTATTTAAATTTCTACCCGTTTTGGTCACTGAGCGTCATCTGGAGCCAAAAAGTAGCTACCGCAGGTCACATGTCACCGTACTGAACCATACGATCGTGAGTAATCACACAGAAGAACAATACTTTTTCATACAACAAGAACAACCTTCCTGAAGACCTGTTGCACGTGCGTGAGGTAGGCTGTTGACGTATGGAAAAATATTTTTCTTCTATATTACCACTCATGAAACTGACAGTTAATACGATTGTACGGTTCAGCATAATTGACATGTGACCTGTAGTACTCAATTTTTTGTACCGGATGATGGTCAGTGGTTGAAACTGGTACCAAATTAATAAACTTATTTATTTCCGTTTATGATCACAAAGTTGTTAGGTCCTCAGACTACAGGTTTCGGTCAGCAATGACCACCTTCCGATATGTTTTGGAAACATGTCCTAGTATAATGGAGCCATAATGGCATCGTCAAAAGATAAAAACGAAATGAGAAATACCTTGACAACGCCACTAAGACTCCGTTACACTAGGATATGTTATTAAAACAGAGCTGAAGATGGTCATTGCTAACCAAAACCAGCAGTCTGAGGAGTTACAACTTTGTGATGATAGATGGAAATAAACAAATTAATTCTGCAATTTCTGGCTCGCTGTTCGATTTGCAATCATGTCGCAGCTTTTGGAAAATTAATAAATGCAGCCAAGTGTCATGAATTTTCTGTGGAAGACTTTCTTCTTAAATGTACGTCAGAAAATTTCCTTACGAGGCGGTTGATGTTGACAAAACGATGTGAAGTAGGTAAATGGTTTAACACTCTACTTCTCTCTAAGCCATTGAGGGACAAACACGATCTCGGATTCGATACGACTTGGACGGTAAACTGGTCAAAGGCCTCTTGAAGGAGCCACCCCCTAAATTAGTCTCAAATGATCTAGGAAAAGTGTATAGAAGTACAATGGTTGAAAAAAATGGTTAAAATCGCTCTGAGCACTATGGGACTTAACATCTGAGGTCATCAGTCCTCTAGAATTTAGAACTACTGAAACCTAACTAACCTAAGGACATCACACACATCGACACCCGAGGCAGGATTCGAACCTGCTACCGTAGCAGCAGCGCGGTTCCGGACTGAAGAGCCTAGAACCGCTCGGCCACAGCGGCAGGCTGTACAATTGTTGAAAACATCGAGCTGCCCAAGGTGAGGAAATGAAGTGAAACTTCAGTGATTAAAACATCGAGTCAAATTTGCAAACAGCTCGGCTGTATGAGCCCACTTGTCAGTTTGACGGTGTGTTCTTTTGATCCGGATGCAAGCATTGATTTTGCCTATAGGGATATCATAAATGGCGACAGATGGCCAACGACGTGTAACTAATCCCTGACATCCCGGATCTTGGTTCTGGTACAAAGTTCACATCCGAGCTCATCATGCACATGTTCTACAGCGGATAGTTCTGAGTATGGCAACGGAAACATGCCATGTAACTACGAGCATCGTCCTGTTGAAAAATGACACTACGAAACTGTCGCACGCTTCCGGTCTGCCACGTCTGACCACCACAAGGGTGGATCGTAGTGTGTCCCTGACACTCCGATGTTCCATCAAACTTGCCTCAGACACCATCACCCGTTTACGATCTTCCAGCATGCTACATCTACATCTACATCTACATCCATACTCCGCAAGCCACCTGACGGCGTGTGGCGGAGGGTACCTTCAGTACCTCTATCGGTTCTCCCTTCTATTCCAGTCTCGTATTGTTCGTGGAAAGAAGGATTGTCGGTATGCCTCTGTGTGGGCTCTAATCTCTCTGATTTTATCCTCATGGTCTCTTCGCGAGATATACGTAGGAGGGAGCAATATACTGCTTGACTCTTCGGTGAAGGTATGTTCTCGAAACTTTGACAAAAGCCCGTACCGAGCTACTGAGCGTCTCTCCTGCAGAGTCTTCCACTGGAGTTTATCTATCATCTCCGTAACGCTTTCGCGATTACTAAATGATCCTGTAACGAAGCGCGCTGCTCTCCGTTGGATCTTCTCTATGTCTTGTATCAACCCTATCTGGTACGGATCCCACACTGCTGAGCAGTATTCAAGCAGTGGGCGAACAAGCGTACTGTAACCTACTTCCTTTGTTTTCGGATTGCATTTCCTTAGGATTCTTCCAATGAATCTCAGTCTGGCATCTGCTTTACCGACAATCAACATTATATGATCATTCCATTTTAAATCACTCCTAATGCGTACTCCCAGATAATTTATGGTATTAACTGCTTCCAGTTGCTGACCTGCTATTTTGTAGCTAAATGATAAAGGATCTATCTTTCTGTGTATTCGCAGCACATTACACTTGTCTACATTGAGATTCAGTTGCCATTCCCTGCACCATGCGTCAATTCGCTGCAGATCCTCCTGCATTTCAGTACAATTTTCCATTGTTACAACCTCTCGATACACCACAGCATCATCTGCAAAAAGCCTCAGTGAACTTCCGATGTCATCCACCAGGTCATTTATGTATATTGTGAATAGCAACGGTCCTATGACACTCCCCTGCGGCACACCTGAAATTACTCTTACTTCGGAAGACTTCTCTCCATTGAGAATAACGTGCTGCGTCCTGTTATCTAGGAACTCCTCAATCCAATCACACAATTGGTCTGATAGTCCATATGCTCTTACTTTGTTCATTAAACGACTGTGGGGAACTGTATCGAACGCCTTGCGGAAGTCAAGAAACACGGCATCTACCTGTGAACCCGTGTCTATGGCCCTCTGAGTCTCGTGGACGAATAGCGCGAGCTGGGTTTCACATGACCGTCTTTTTCGAAACCCATGCTGATTCCTACAGAGTAGATTTCTAGTCTCCAGAAAATTCATTATACTCGAACACAATACGTGTTCCATACGCGACGGCTCTCCGTGATGCTGGGAGTAGTAGAGCTGTGTAGTAATTTTGTTGTACAGCTGTGCCTCTCCACAATATTAACGGAATCATACTTTGCCTACGCCTTAGCAATACTCACCGATGATGTTCAACCGGCTGTAGTGCAGAACCGTACTCATCCCTGAACACAGCGTGACGCCATTCGTCAGCAGTCTGTACTTCCCGGTACCGAACTGCTTCGAGCCCAACCGTTTGTGTTGTAATGTTAACGACAGCCTACGTGTGGGGCAGTGTTTCCTTAGTCCGCCTGCCTCTGGCCTCCGATCGATGGTGCGGGATTACACAGAATTTTGCAGGGAGTCCATTACTTTTTGTCGAGTGGCGGGAGCGGTTGTGAAGGGCCTACTATGCACTATACGGCGATCAATCCTTGCGGTGGTCAGACGTGGTAGACCGAAAACCTGACGAAGAATGTGCCTTATTTCACGTCCCCATGCTGCCCAACAGCGGACCGTTGTCACATCGAAATGCCCGTCAAACTTGGTTACTGCGCGATTCGATCAGCAGGTCAAATGTAGACCCACAATGAGACGCCTTTTAAATTTTTCAGGTGCCGGTAACGTAGTCTCATATGATAAAGCGGCATCTCCATGTCGTTCACTGTAATAAATCAACATCTGATGTTGTTCATGCCCTCCATAGACCATGACAGGCCTGGTAACAACACTAAACAATAAGAACACTAACGGACTGTGATGCACCTGCCACAGAGAATCGCAACTCCAAACGTTCACCTATTCGCAGATGGTGTGTACATGTACGAAGTTAATTTATACTCGACCATGTTTTCTGAGTGCTTCACGTTTTTGTTAAAAAGTATAAATTAGGCTAGTCGACACATGCTTTAATCTCCAGAACCGAATGTTTCTCAGTACCCTAAAGATACAGTATTTATTATCACAATGTTTTGTACACATGGCTATTGTTGAAGTTTGTGAATAAACGAAAATTTCCCTCTCTTATGCTCAGGTGAATTTCGCTGGACTAACTTAGTGGTAAACACGTCACGTGTATGCCTTTAAACCCGCATGAGTATTGTATAATGTTAATTCCTCAAGACTGTTTCAGCATCCCTTAGGACATTTAGCGAGGTTTCTCTAATGCAGGACCCCTTATCGTGGAGCTTTGTGGACAGTTTCGCAACGACTACAGCAACACTCGACGCGTTGTATCATAAATAGATATATGAGCTATTCAGTAAGTCTGGTGAGGCGTTCGTGGTCGATTAGACTACTCAGTAATTGAAAGCGTATTTCCTTTGTCAGTAGTGGTGATCATCATGTGTGATGTCTCCACCAGGTATGTGCGTGTAAAGTGGACTGTAGGTATAAGAAGGGGAAGAATTACTAGTTTTCGCACTAAATTACAATCTTTTAGGCACCCAGAAATATTTCACTTAACAAGTTACAGCTGTTTAGAACCTCAGTTAAAAAACTGTAATTCCTGTGTTTGATATTTAAATATAAGATGTACCTTTCCTTGTCTACAGTTATAAATTAGTTAACATCGCCTCTGCACTTTACTCAACAAGTGTCGTATTACATTGGTGTTGTATCTCTTCCCAGGTCCCAGTAACAGTATATTATCTGTAATCCTTCTTCCTCCATAATAAATTTTTAATATCTCATTTTATCAGTTTCCGGTTCCTGCGAATACAGCCATCTCATAGACGACACGTCATTGTGTTTGAGGCGACTTTGTTTGTTAGTCTTGACAATTCGAAGTTAAGGAACACCCAGTCCAGAGCAGAAAATCTCCAGCGCGGCCAGGAATCGAACCCAGGGCTCTTCACTTAACAATCCGCCGCTCTGACCCCTCAGCTACCGAGGTGCGCCGTACTGCAAGTCGCGGGGGAGGGGATGGGGGAGGCAATGTAAGACCCTTAATCAGAGTAGTATAATTTAAATACTATACTGTTGATTACTTTATTACACACCTACACATACCAAGTTAAGTAGGGTTTTCATGACGGTAACTGCCTGCATACTCCATGAGCAGTGGATTACCTTCGCTAAAGATAAATTTCTTCTACGACACACTGCACTTTCGCGCTACTTTATTCCGTCATTGACTTCCGCAAGGCGACTACAAGCTGCAACTTACATTAACAGTTCTCATGATGTGTTACAAAATTAATGCGAAGGTTACGGAAAATCTTGTCGAAGTAATAAAAAGACATTGATGACTCGACTGCTTGTTACCATTTGATTTGATGTTAATACGTTAATCACATAAAGTAGTGTATTGCGACATTAATATTAAAAGTAATTAAATCATGTACCCCGTGAGTTCATGTGAGTGAAATATTCTCCCGTAGGACTACATAGAGATGAGAAAATGCCATACAGAGTGATTGTGACTAGCATTTAAACCGCCGGACCGATGTATATGACGCTGAGGCAAGTAATGAATACGTGTTATAAAAGTAAGCGTACAATATGGGTGCCGCTAAAACTCAGAAACGAGACCCGCTACAATCAAAGGAGTTCTATAGTGTGATAGCACTCGATCCCCCATCCATGAAGAAGGTTCCAGTTTTTACCTGCTTTTGAAGATATAACAGCTGCGAAATTACATCCTCTAGAAATTTCTAGAACATTTCAGAACATGTGAGAGTATTCGAGAGCGTTCCACAACATTCCAGAATGTTCCAGTATGTTCTACAATGATCCGGGATGTTCTGGGATGTTCGGTAATAGTCTGAAACATTAGCTAAGATTCCAGAATGTTCGGGAACATTCCGGAACATCCTAGATGATTGTGGAACATTCCAGAACACTCTGTAATGTTGTGGAATGTTCTGGAACATTGTGGGACGTTCGAAGCCTTTTTGGTATCTTCTGCAACGGCTACTGGTGGGCCTACTCAATGGGAGGGGTATATAAAGCAAGACCCGTCGTGGGTTCGAAGGTCAGTTTCTTATCGAAAATATAGTGAGTAAGGTGTATGAAGTGTACTTAGTGTATCTGTTAATAAAAAGTTGATTTGTATTTTAGGCAAAGCCCAAAAGAAGAAAGAGAAGAAGATCTTGCCAATTCTGCAGTAAAACGGCGAAAACAAAAAATACAGCAAAAAAACGAAACAAACATTTAAATTCCCAACGAACGACAATGAGAACCGTGAGAAGCAGAGAAACCGAAGAACAACGTCATGAACGTATTGAAGAATCAACTTATAATAAAAGACTGCCAGCTCAAGCCACCCATGAAAATATCACCATGCGAGAAGCCCGGACGAGGACGAGTAAACAGTACAACCTATCAAATGAAGCATTCCACCACGACCCGACCAATGTAACATACACAAACACGTCGTAAGGATAATATCTACCAATTTTGCAACGAGAAAAAAATCAGTCGAAAAACACCAATATTCTGTTGCATCAATTGAAAAACTCGATTACCGGCGTTGGAAGCACATCTGGAGGAGTTCTTACATTACATGATCGGGGATACTTTCTTAAAAATATAAAAGAGTGCAATTCCCTGCTTCCAAATGACTTCTTTTGATCTCACTTTGATCAGCACTAACGGAGATGAAGTCGATCATATTTTTTCTATCCAAGAACAAATCTGTCACAACATCGGATCATTACTACCACCACCCAACAAGATCATAAATTTCTGCAACTATATTTCATCGGAAACAGAGATAGATCAACGATGCACTAATATCAGAGGATTGAGACGAGAGGTAGCCCGAGATGTACAGAGGATCTTATACGAATTCAATCAACTGATTCACGTATTCAAAACAACACTAGACCGAATGATTTCAGATGACTATATTGGTACTGACTGGGGTACCCGGCTTCGCTCAGGGAGTTGGTATGAGATTGTGTGGTAGCTGGAATAAAAGGATAAACTTTAAAGTATAAAAAGTAAAAAAAAAAATTATTGAAAACGTATTCGAACTATTTACAATACTTGTTTATAAACAAAATTTCTCATTTTTTATTCGGTATACATAGATGCAAATTTATCGAATTTCCTACTGTTGAGCAAGCTACTTACAATTGACCGAGAGGGAAACAGAAGTCTTTCAGGTTGATTCCGCAATAATTCAAACTCCGTCGTTGTGTTTTGTTAATTGAAAAACTGTAGGCTAATTTGATTGGAAATTGTATTCTGGGGAGAAATAGTGTGTGTCCTTTGTACTTTCTAGTCATACGTTTGGCTTCCATGATATAATTCGATAGCTTTTTGATGATCATGTTCCATTGCATAGTTTTGGTGAGTTGAGATTTGTCAGTAGTAGGATCGGAAATCCAATTTTAAGTCGAAGACAATGTAATGACATTCTTGGTACTTGCAAAGAGTTCAGAAATTCTGTAGGGAAATTCACACTTTCTTCAAAGTTTACCATAATGTCGATCAATCTGTATGTTCTATCTTTATCGGTAATTTTCTTTTAAGTCTAAAAAATAAATCAAATCAACTTTTTATTAACAAACACACTACGTACACTTTACACACTTCATTTTCGATTTATAGTCAATCATTGGAACATTTTCACTACCCACACTTCACTATTGGTTTTTATTCACTCACTGCACTACTTTTTCGATTCCTCCCTTCGTCAATGATAAGAAGCTGACGTTCGAACCCACGACGGGTCTTGCTTTATATACCCCTAACAATGGGTAGCCCCCTCCCCCCCCACCCCTGCGGCGAATTCCAGAACATACCAGAAAGGCTTCGAACGATCCACAACATTCCACAACATTCGAGAGCGCTCTGGAATGTTCCGCAATGATCTGGGATATTTCGGGATGTTCCGGAACATTCTGGAATCTTAGCTAATGTTGTAGACTGTTCCCGAACATCCGGGTTCATTGTGAAACATTCCACAGACCATTCTGAAATCTTGTGGAATTCTCCCGAATACTCTTGAATGTTCTGGAATGTTCTCGAATATTCTCGAATGTTCTAGAAATTTCTAAAGGGTGGAATTTCCCAGACCTTATATCCTCAAAAGCACACCTTTCAGGTAAAAACGGGAACCTCCTCCATGAGTGAGGGTTAGAGGGCTTACCACACCATACAACTCCCTTGATCGTACCGGGACTCGTTTCTGACACGCACATTGTATGCTTACTGTTATCACACACACACACACACACACAAATGGTTCAAATGGCTCTGAGCACTATGCGACTTAACTTCTGAGGTCATCAGTCGCCTAGAACTTAGAACTAATTAAACCTAACTAACCTAAGGACATCACACACATCCATGCCCGAGGCAGGATTCGAACCTGCGACCGTAGCGGTCGCTCGGTTGCAGACTGTAGCGCCTAGAACCGCATGGCCACTCCGGCCGGCACACACACACACACACACACACACACACACACACACACACACACACACACACATATATATATATATATATATATATATATATATATATATATAATTCGATATATATAATTCGAGGCGAGGAGAACACGAACGTCGATTTAATGCATCTCTGATAGATGACATACGAAGATGGTATCTATTCTTTCGGACATGTCCGATATATATAAGGCTTGCCGGCCAATCATCTTCTTCAGTGCGGATGCACTCACATTGCTCAAACTCTTACGGGAATCGGTAGATTGACTGCCGCGAGTAATGATGTAGTGGGCAGGGTCACTACGAATGTAGTGTGTGGACAGTAAGTTGGAAATGTGGCTCTCACAGGGAGCGTGTCACAGGTAAGTCCCTGCAGTCGCACTATAATCTGTGTCCTCGTTGGTTCAGTTTCTCTACGAGCGCCGAGCGGGAAGATTCTTGTTTATTTCACTTTCCTCAGCGTCGCTTGTGTGAAGTTTTCCTCGTTAGTGTTGCTCTGTCTGCTGAGTGAGTTGTAGCGCCTACGCTCCGCCGTACTGTCTGTTTGTGTTCGTCTACTTGCAGCGGCGTCGGCCGCTCCGCTATGGCTACCATCGTTTTCACGTGTTTGCCACGAAAAGGTACTGTGAGCTTCACTTTCGAAAAAACATCGCGACATGTGCAGCCTGGGTCTGTAGAAATCTACAATTGGCTTGTCGATGCAATTCATGTGAACTCTGATCAGGTGCACACCTCTTATTGGTTGCTGTTGTCTAATAATTCTTTCAGGGCAAAGAACAGAGCGCCACTGCAGAGAGCTGTGTATTCATTTCTCACTTGTTTGCCTTCCACTTTGGCTTTTTGTAACTGATAATTTTCTACAATTATTAGATATAGTGGGGGACTGTTGCTGCATTTGAGAATTTTCAAATCCGTATTGATGTTGGGTTACGTTTCTTGTCCCCGAGGTATTCAGCAAATGTGGAATGGCAGCTGTTACTTTTTAATGCTCTTTTGTGTTCTGTGTATCTGGTATTAAAGTTTCTGCTTGTCTGCCATATATAAAATTCAAGGACGAATATCATTTTAATGTGAAGTAAATCCAACCCGAAACTGGCGTAGAAACAAACAAAGATGTCACTTCCTGTGAGTTCTACGCATACCACTCAGTGATCCGAGACAATAAAACGTGCAATTGCATTCTCACTATTCCCCGTTTATTCCAACATTTCCTGGTAGATATGTATACAAAAACAAAAGCGGGCCGGATGCTTTACATAAGACTGAATCAGATGAAACTACCCACGGAGGTACACATCCACCTTCGAGACGCAATCATAAATGACGGGAACATTGAAGACATGGGAGGGTGCTACTCTTACTTTCATCATACGTAGGAAGTTCGAGACACCCGCCCAAATACACAAGATGCCATGGCCTACTTAAGAAAATATGGACGACCTGACCTCTTCATAACATTCACATGCAACACGTCGTGGCCAGAAATCAAAGCAAAACTAAGATGCAGACAAGTTCCCTTGCATCGACACAACATAATAGCCCAAGTTTTCCACAAAAAGAAATGAGATTTATTGAAGCCTTCTCAGAATACCACATCTTTGGAACCAATAGTTAATGGATGTACACGATCTAATGCCAAACACCAAGACTGCCTTACTAACACAACTTAATATGGCTACACGGCAGAATTCATCCCACGGATATCGACAAACTCATTCAAGGTGAATTTCTCAATCCAGAAGAAAATCAGGAACTGCACGACATAGTAGTGAAAGTAGCGAAAAACATGATTCAGGGACCATGTGGGCCATTAAACCCCAATTCGTCATGTACGAGTGACTGAAAATGTACACAAAAAAAAAAAAGAAAACCATATTTCCATATTTGGTCGACACACAAACATAAGTTGATGGATAACCCAAATAAAGAAGACGATCACCGAAAAAAGGTGCAAAATAAGATTACAAGGCAGGGAAGAACTGGTAATAGATATAAGTAGATATCAGTGTGTAGTACCATATAACAAACTACTTTCCAAAACGTTCCAACCTCACGTAAACGTAGAATACTACAATTCACTGAAATCCATCAAATATGTCTGTAAGTATGTGAACAAAAGCAGTGACATTGCAGTATTTCAAATAGCCAAAGACAGCGAACAACAAACGGAAACGGCGAGGTCTTCGTGTACCAAAGAGTAACAGTAACGAAGCACCATGGCGAATTTTCATTTTTCCCATACACGAACGCGAACCAGCTACGCAACGTCTACATTCTGAGAATGGACGAAGGGACATTGCCAGAAAAACTGCAAGCGAACCTCTTCAGAACGGAACATTAACATCTCCGGGTGTTGCTACACGATTTCACAGATCTGAAGACTATTGACTGGGAAACGGCAACCGGTGGGAAGTAACACTATAAGAAGCCTAACTCACAGCCTCAGCTGAAGAAATGAGATATTTATTCGCCATAATTCTAACAAACGTAACCCATCTAATCCAAAACAGCTATGGGACTCCTTCAAAGAAAGTGTGAGTGACGCATACTATACCAAAATCGACAAGCTCATCCTCAACTGACCATCGAATTCAATGACGTCTTCAGTGAGACACTCATTCGCCAGAAGATAAATGTTCAGCAATAAACAACCAGACGTTAATACAACTTGGGATGCCAGCACCACGAGAAGATGATATCAGTGTGCTAAACTTTGAAATTACACAGGAAAAAAGCCACAACATCAATAAATGACTTCATTACATTGCTCACAACAAACCAATCCAAAGTGAAATTAAAAAGGATGTATACGACGTTATCATGGACCGTATCGACAACACTGGTGGAATTATTTGCTTGGACGCACCAGGCGACACCGGGAAGACGTTTCTAATAAACAGACGGGATCAATGCATGCTTAAGAAAATCACATCTCTGCCCAAATATACAAATACTACCTCTCACAAAATGTTTGAGAGTTGAAATATCGTAAAGCGAAACAACAGCAAATTTTAGAACGTGATTTTCACTCTGCAGCGGAGTGTGCGCTGATATGAAACTTCCTGGCAGATTAAAACTGTGTGCCGGACCAAGACTCGAACTCGGGACCTTTGCCTTCGCCGCGAAAGGAAAAGGTCCCGAGTTCGAGTCTCGCTGTGGCACACATTTTTAATCTGCCAGGAAGTTTCTTAACAGCAAATTTTGCTCAACAACTTTTATAAATAGGCGGAGTGACATATTCCTCTGACCAGCATGATTAAACTCAACACGGTGATTTCTGAAACATCATCACTGCTGAAAACGAACCACTGGACCAAATTTCTCTAAACATTGTTCACAACTATACCAGTATGGACTGGCTGTTTGAAAGGGCAGTTTTGGAAACTACAAATAATAACTATGAAAATCGGTCGACACGATCGTAAACGTTGAAGAAAATGTAAACTTCCAGACAGAATTTTTAAACTCTTTGCAAGTACTAACAATTGCATTACACTGCCTTCGACTTAAAACTGGATCTCTGATCACACTGCTCAGAAACATCAACTTATTAAAACTGTGTATGGAACAAGGATGAACGTCAACAGCCATTGAATAACATCATCGAAGCCGATCTTATGACTGGAAAGTACACTTTGTGATCAAAACTATCCAGACACCGCAAAAAACATACGTTTTTCTTCTTAGGTACATTGTGCTGCCAGGTACTCTATATCAGCGACCTTAATAGTGATTAAACATCGTGAGAGAGCAGAATGGGGCGGTCCGCGGAACTCACGGACTACGAACGTGGTCAGCTGATTGGGTGTCACTTGTGTAATACGTCTGTACACGAGATTTCCACACTCCTAAACATCCCTATGTCCGCTGCTTCCGATGTGGTGGTGAAGTGGAAACGTGAAGGGACACGTACAGCACAAAAGTGTACTCTGTTGACTGACAGAGATCGCCAACAGTTGAAGAGGATCGTAATGTGTAATAGGAAGATATCTATCCAGACCATCACACAGGAATTCCAAACCGCATCAGGACAGTTGGGCAGGAGATGAGAAAACTTGGATTTCATGGTCGAGCGGCTGCTCATAAGCCACACATCATGCCGGTGAACGCCAAACGTCGCCTCACTTGCTGTTAGGAGCGTAAACATTGGACGATTGAACAGGGGAAGAACGTTGTGTGCAGTGACGAATCACGGTACACAATGTTGTGATCACATTGCTGGGTCAAGGTATGGCGATTGCCGAGTGAACGTCATCCGCCAGCGTATTTAGTGCCAACAGTAGAACTCGGAGGCGGTGGTGTAATGGTGTGGTCGGGTTTTTCATGGAGGGGGCTCGCACACCTTTTTGTTTTGCGAGGAACTATCACAGCACAGGCCTACATTGGCGTTTTAAGCACCTTCTTGCTTCCCAGTGTTGAAGGGCAATTCGGGGATGTCGGTTGCCTCTTTCAACACTACCGAGCACCTGTTGATAATGCGCGGCCTGTGGCAAAGTGGTTACATGACAGTAACATCCCTGTAATGGACTGGCCTGCAGAGAGTCCTGACCTAAAACCTATAGAACACCTTTCGCATGTTTTGGAACGTCAACTTCGTGCCAGGCCTCACCGACCGACATCGATGCCTCTCCTCAGTGCAGCACTTCGAGAAGAATGGGCTGCTATTCCCCAAGGAACTTCCCAGCACCTGTTGAACGTACGGCTGCGAGAGTGGAAGCTGTCATCAAGGTTAAGGGTGGGCCAACACCATATTAAATTCCGCATTACCGATCGAGGGCGCCACGAACTTGTAAGTCATTTTCAGCCAGGTGTCCGGATGCTTTTGGTCACATAGTGTACAAAGGACACTTATATCTACTGAACACCCATTCCAGTTTGAAAGACTGCAATTTAAAATCAAATTAGCCTACAGTTTTACTATTAAGAAAGCGCTAGGGCAAACTTTAAAATTTTGCGGCATTAGCCTCAAAGGCTCCTCCTTCCCTCATTGTCAACTACACACAGTTTGTTCTCAAGTAGGAAATTTGATAAATTTGTATATTCACTCCCCGGATAACAAAATCAAAAATGTTGTTTGTAAACAAGTAAATAGAGCATGTTTTCAATAAAAAGTTTTTACCTCTTTATGTTTATACTCTTATTCCAACTAATACACAATCTCGTATCAACTTTCTGAACCGGGCCGGGTACCACAGCTAGTTTAATACAAGAAACATTGGGTCGAAAATGTCGAGATACATCCAGAAGTGAATGACAAATACTGAACTTGTTACTTCCCCAGATGACGTAGCTCGCTGCACATACAGCGCTTGGGCCTATCGGTCTGTCGCACCTAATAATCCCAACAACAATTGCCCGACTCTGGAACCACGTGCGTGACATTAGCGCGTGGAGCTCAGGGTTAAGAGTCTGGCAGGCAGTACTTTTTTTTCATTGCGTTAGACAGCCAAGTGTTTACATTAAGGTAAGATTTATTATTTTATTTACCGGTCTCGCGGTCTCCGCTGGTTTATTGTAAAGTGCAGTACAACAAAAACCTATCGTATTGCCCGCAAGTTAATGAGTTTCCGAATTGCTTCGTTACCAGACAAGACCTACGTTATCTTTACTAAATACTGTCGGTAAGCAAAATTAGATTGGGCAAAAGCAAACAGACACGAAAAAGAACAGCTGTTACTTGATTACAGCGAAGGCAATAATTTTGTAACTTCTAAACCTACAAGAGATCACGTTTACAAAACGTGTTCGAAATTTGCATAGTCTGCTCGAATTCATGTATTGCATCACTCATTCAGCCCCTCACCACGGAGCCCAACCTCCGCACTTGCGACGAGGTACTTCATCTGGTGACGTCACTTGTTCAACATTGCTCATCAATTTTTAGGGTATTTCCCGGCATTCGTGAATCCATGTGTCTTACGTTAAATTACTTGTCACCGTGTCATCCAGGTCACTTCGGAGGTTTTTAAACGTTAATAAGAGTCTCCCTATATGTTTCATTATTATAATAATCTTAAAATACAGACTACCTGAGGAGGCCTTTTCTAACGATCATAACGCAAAATTTTGAAAAATCTGTTTCACTGCCAGTCAAGTGGGATTTGCATTGGCTTCACCTTTTATTAATTAACGTGTTCCTCTGTTTCAGTACCACACACTTCCTAGATAGGCATGTGTACCCTCGCATCTGTATGTGTATGTGTGTGTGTGTGTGTGTGTGTGAGAGAGAGAGAGAGAGAGAGAGAAAGAGAGAGAGAGAAGAGAAGAGGGAGGGCGAGAGGGCGGAGGAAGGGTGTGTATGTGTGTGCTACTTCGGTTCCATTCGTTCCACAATGTTTGCACCTGGCACTTTAAGCTCCCTTATCCAGTACCTGCACAATAGAGTACTGGCATCGTTAGCAAAATGCGTGGATCAGCATCAAACTGAAATAAATATTATTCCAGGTTCACAACTGAATGAAGAACGGAACTGAATCTTCCTCAAGGTCGATAGATTCAGCTTTTTTATCATTTGGCCGGGTAATGGTAGCCATGTGTGTTCATTTCACGTGGCCTTCAGAAACTACAACTAGGTCGAGTGCACCACATCTTCGTTGACCTAGTCCCGGTGTTTCTGATGAAATATCACTGCACGTTTGTCACTCAAGACCTTACCAAAATAAGCAACGGATAGACTTAGGTCAAATTTCGAAGACTCTTGGCAACGTTAGGCGACGCTCAATACATAATATTTCGAGACTGGCAATTTGGCGTAAGATCAAAAGCGAGAAAAATAGTGACTTGTGAAAGTTCTCAGGATCTGCTGTTGATTACAGGATGTAATAATTTCTAGTTATATTTATCTCAGGAGAACATTAGTTATTAAAGGCAGGAGGAGTAGGAATTCTCCCTGCTTAACCTTCCGTTCGCAAGACTCTACGATGTCATAGATATATCACTATTAAGGAGAGGAACGCCGATGCTTCCGTAATGAATTGTAAAATATTGCAACGATGATACGAAGAACTAAACGACCGCTGGGTCAGAGAGGATGAGGGTAGAGGAGGGATGCGGGGTGCTATATATTCGATATATTTGTCGCAGGCTTGCCGAAAAAACGAGTGGTTCATTTTCGATCAAGCTTTGTTAGTATAGAAACAAGACGTCGACTGGGTTGTAACCACAACGGAAGAAGTGACTGTATCAGAGTAGATATGCTTTTGCTTCAGAGATCCATAGTAATGATAGCCTCAATAACGTATAATACGGCATAGAACAAGAGTATGTAATACGTATGTACAAAAACAGAAATTTGCTAATATCTCTTCCACAGATCCCTTGCAAGTGAAATGTTAATCGTGGAAGTGTAGTAGCTGAAAATTCTTGTACACATTTTCTTTTAAAAGGTAACAGCCAACTTTGTACAAAACATACAAATGTACAATACACACTGGTGCATACATGTATGCAAGCAAGACCCAAAAAGAAATCATTTTACAACATTTACTGGTATTGATGACAGTACTGCACTGATGATGTGCAGAAATAAAATTTTGCATAACGTGTTCTTTGATTTTATTAATAATGTATACAGCAGTCGGTTTTACTAAGAAATTTTGCGGCAGAATTGAATGAGTTTGTCACCAATAGACCCTCTGGACTATGCTTAAATTGAACTTTATTAGTAGTGAACCTTTTTATGACTCTACACAGTTTATTGAAAATATGTGTTTCTGAATAATGCACATCACTCTTGGAACTTCCCTGATTTGATAACTTCTAATTTTCGTGGTATTTAAATTGCATGAATTGAGCAGTTGGTTTGAAAAAGAAATTAATTATGTATGGCAAACTTAAATAAACAATAAATAAACTGGAAAACTGCAGTTAGTACTCCAGTTCCTTCAACAGGCCTCTACATGACGTTTTTACTTCACACCACAATTTATTCATATAAAACTTTAGTTCGAGCTTATGAGATGCCCCAAAAATTGATCCTGTTCGACATTATGGTATGACATCATCTGCGTTGCAACTGAGTGTTTGTGTGAGGACTTAAAACGAATTGGATTTTACACTGCCAACTTCTAGATACTTCTTGTTGTATTTTAGACACATACTAGGAAGAGACAGATCCCTTTAAAACCTGTCCTTTACGGTCTACGAGGGTGAGTCAAATAAAAACCATAAATATTTTTTAATATTATTTATTGTACAGAAGTGGTACAAACCTGCATCACTTTTCAACATAATCTCCCCCAGGCTCAATGTATAAGTTCAAAAATGGCTCTGAGCACTATGGGACTTAACATCTGAGGTCATCAGTCCCCTAGAACTTAGAACTACTTAAACCTAACTAACCTAAGGACATCACACACATCCATGCCCGAGGCAGGATTCGAACCTACGACCGTAGCGGTCACGCGGTTCCAGACTGCAGCGCCTAGAACCGCTCGGTCAATGCAAGTGCTCCAGCGCTTACAAAGTGCATAAATTCCTTTAGAATATAATTCTTTTTGTAGTCCGCGCAACAACTCATGCACCGCGTGGCGTACCTCTTCATCAGAATGGAACTTCATTCCTCCCATTGCGTCTCTGAGTGGTCCAAACATATGGAAATTACTTGGGACAAGGTCTGGTGTGTATGGTGGATGAGGAAGACACTCAAAATGTAGGTATGTGATTGTTGTTACTGTTGTACGGGCAGTGTGGGGCCTTGCATTGTCATGTTGCAAAAGGACACCTGCTGACAGCAAACCACGTCGCTTTGATTTGATTGCAGGCCTCAGATGATTTTTTAGGAGATCTGTGTATGATGCACTGGTGACAGGGGTTCCTCTAGGCATGTAATGCTCCAAAATGACGCCTTTTTCGTCCCAAAAGAGAGTCAGCATAACCTTCCCTGCTGGTGGTTCTGTTCGAAACTTTTTTGTTTTTGGTGATGAGGAATGGCGCCATCCCTTGCTCGCTGTCCCCAGTAAGGATTCTTGCAAGGAAGCCATCACGTTCTCGTTCAAAGCGCCGAAGAAGTTCTTCACAAGCATCAACACGTCGTTCTCTCATTTCAGGAGTCAGCTGCCGTGGCACCCATCTTGCAGACACTTTGTGAAACTGGAGCACATCATGCACAATGTGGTGTGCTGACCCATGATTAATCTGTAAACATGCTGCAGTGTCATTCAGTGTCACTCGGCGGTTTTCCTTCACTATGGCTTCAACTTTTGCAATGCTCTGTTGAGTCACAACTCGTTGTGCCTGACCTGGACGAGGAGCATCTTCCACTGAAGTCACACCATTTGCGAACTTCCTACTCCACTTGTAGACTTGTTGCTGTGACAAACATGTACCACCGTACTGAACCTTCATTCGTTGATGAATTTCAATAGGTTTCACACCTTCACTACACAAAATCCGAATAACGGAACGCTGTTCTTCCCTGGTGCAAGTCGCAAATGGGGCGGCCATCTTTATACTGAAACTGCGACGGTATGTGTGCATCTGCACTATCCTGCCACCTACAGGCCATTCTGCACGTTGTTTGTAGCACGCTTACCAACTTACAGGAAAACGGCGGAGAAATTTCGATTTGTTATTACAAATTTAAGGTTTTCATTTGACTCGCCCTCGTAATTGGGTGCAGCAGCTGCAATGGTTCTTCTGAGATCGCCACGCTATACTATGGTGTATCCTCACGACGCCGCAGTCCAAAGATCGCCAAATATCGGTCTTTCCGAGGCGTTGTAATGCGTCAGCGACTTTGTCCAGCTCGCCTTGTTTACTGACTTGTTGCCCTGAAGAGTGTCCACAACTTACGGGTGACACATGGGGAGGCATTTGCGTCTGCCGAGAGTCAATCCATTCTCGATCAAACAGACCACTCTTGCAACTTGCACTCCATTAAGATGTCCATTTAATGTGCTTGGTTGTATGCAACGTCCACAAACGACAAGTGCCATCTGTGTACCTCACAAGAAAACACAGAGACACCAATACTCACTTCCTTCTGAGGGTTACGGGACACTGCTTTGCGTAACACAGCCAATAGATGGCAAATAACTGTTGCCTACATTGAAAGCGAAGATCCCAAGCCACGCAGTAAGACCATAGGAACGGCCTTTGAGAAAACAGACTTAAATGCCGGACGTTACTACACGTGTTACCCTAATTCTTCTGGTCAGTGTACAATGTCCCGGGTTCGATTCCAGGCGGGGTCAGGGATTTTCTCTGCCTCGTGATGGCTAGGTGTTGTGTGATGTCTTTAGGTTAGATGTTAAGTCCCATAGTGCTCAGAGCCATTTGAACCATTTTCAGTGTACAATGCCGTCACTTCCTACAAAGCGACCATGAAAGAGGTGGCTGCTCGCTTTCCTAGCCACAAGCGAGAGGTGAGCTGTGCTGATACTTGATCTAGGGGAGCGACGGTACGTAATTGATGTATCTCCCACCCGTTAACGTTTCTTCAGTGAAGACAGGGCTAATTATGCGGTCTCCATTAACCCGCACCAAACGTTCGTGCTCGACGGCCTGTGATGTTTAATCGACCTCCGACAGTGAGGTTTCTCAGCGGTCCTACAATGCATACTCGTATGACTTATTATACTCAGCTAACCGTGACTCGTAAAGGTAGTTCTATCGGTAAAGAGAATTCTTTGAAGAAAGAAGCTGTTGTCCCGAAGTCGCACAAGAACCACATGTCCAAATTCCATGCGTCTTGTACAATCTCAACAGTTAATCTGCTGGTGAAGTCACACATGACACAGGTGAAAACTGTTTGCGAACAAAATTCAAACATCTATTGGCTAACTTATCCTCCTTACCCCGTGCGTAATATTCCAGTGCCCTTCCAATACCAATTCCTTTCCACATTTGCTGAATTTTCTTCCTTGCTGGCAGTGCTTAACTTCTAAAGTTTTTGGTGCCAGAACGCACCTCTTCAACCACACAACGCCCCACCTCTCCCGTCCCACAAGACACAATAAGTTTCGTTTTCTGAAAACTTGTGATAAAACGTACCTTGAGAAACAAAAATAATTTTTTACAGAAGATTGTTCTCAAATGCAGGTTTTTAAAATATAATTTCTTACCATCACAACAGTAGAACCAAATGACGTAATATAAATAAAAATGGTTCAAATGGTTCTGAGCACGATGGGACTTCCCAACATCTTAGGTCATAAGTCCCCTAGAACTTAGAACTACTTAAACCTAACTAACCTAAGGACAGCACACACACCCATACCCGAGGCAGGATTCGAACCTGCGACCGTAGCAGCCTCGCGGTTCCGGACTGCAGCGCCAGAACCGCACGGCCACCGCGGCCGGCTAATATAAATAACAGAGCTACCCGTTTGTCCCCGTAGCACTCGTCGGCACAAGTCGGTAGCTTCGTGACTATGACGTCATGTTTTCAACTGCTGCCAGCAGCAGCGTTGAAACAGTTCCATTGTAGTTGCTCACTGTACGTGCGTCTACTGTGCACGCACACACACACACACACACACACACACACACACAAACACAAACACAAACACACTGTACCTCACCCCACGCTGCCGCAGATCGCATGACGTAGGTCACACATTGTCACGTTCACTGACGAGGGCAAAGAGATAAAGTATACTTACGTTGCTATTTAATGCAGATGTCTTATTTTAAATTAAACCGCCGGTGCCGACTTGTTTCAGTGAAAAACAAAAAGGACCTTTGGGAAATGCTGGAATGCCGTTCCGGCGCATTCCGGCTGAAATTAAACCCTGCTTGTTGGACACCGTCTGTAAGGACGCATTCGTGTCTACAAATCAATTGTAATCTTGGCGTTCCGTCTACATCCTGTGTATTGAAGTAGCGTATCTAGTTTCTCTCGATTTGTGAACGACATTAATTCTGTGAAACTAGTACTCGAAAGGCGTGATAGGCACGGACGGAATGAAAGTTATATTTCTTCTGTGCCCCTTTTACGTCTCTGTACAGTGGTGCACAATTTCTTTCTTATCCAACGTGACGTATTTCGGAGTGAAATCACGAACTGCCAGGGCCGGCCGTTGTGGCCGAGCGGTTCTAGGCGCTTCAGTCCGGAATCGCGCTGCTGCTACGGTCGCAGGTTCGAATCCTGCCTCGGGCATGGATGCGTGTGCTGTCCTTAGGTTTATCAGGTTTAAGTAGTTCTAAGTTCTAGGGGATTAATGACCTCAGATGTTGGGAAGTCCCATCGTGCTCAGAGCCTTTGAACGAACTGCCACGTAATACAGCAATAAGTTGCATATTCACAACAGAAAAATTCTAAGTTGTAAATACTGTAATTACTCTGACAACACTAATCGGATTTTGAAGAGTGAAATACCGTGGAATCTGTTTTATAGCTAGATATTATAGTTTCATATGAAACAAGGAATTTGATACCGATGTAAGACTGAAAGATAATGCAAAACTCTTGAGTGTTTTTCACACGTTCGGGGTCCCTAAAAAGTTAAATGTAAAATTGTTACCACGGGCTTGTCTCGTCAACGTGAGAGTGACACAGAGATGGTCAACGCCTCTAGCGGTAGACGTTAGAGGGAATACGTTGAACATGGCGGGAAGCTATAGGGTGCGCTTCAGTTTGTATGAAAAAATACAGGAGCATTGAAGGAAACATGCCATAGCGCATAGCTTCCATGTTGCGCTCGTAAGGGAACTTCATCAGCGAGATGCCAACTGCTGAGCAGTGTAGTTTCTTTATAATGAAAACCCAGAAAGTCCTAAATTTATAAAGTAAGCTTACCCATTTATTGCATTCTAAAGTTTCTGAAAAACAGAACGATGTGAGGATAGTAATATGTAACTCCAGAAAACCACAATTAAATATTATAAATAAACAAAAAATTTTTTAAAAATACATTTGATTCACTGAATTCTGATGTTTCCCAGATATTCTTCTGCAGGTGAGTGACTCAGAAACCAGGCTCTATGTTCGAGAACGATAAATCTATTATGCAATCATATTTCAAGAAACATATAACGATTAAAAATTGCGGCGAATTATTCATGCTAAGAGAAGTATAAACTGCCTGCGAGAATTGGACGTTCCGTGCTACGGACGCATCTGTCTGTAATAAGTAACCAAAGATGTATATTGGAGGACTCTGTGTGAAGCGATGACAGAGATCGGACGTGTTTTATGTTGGAGAGATTTTGCTATTGTTGTTTGTTGTTGTTGTGGTCTTCAGTCCTGAGACTGGTTTGATGCACCTCTCCATGCTACTCTATCCTGTGCAAGCTTCTTCATCTCCCAGTACCTACTGCAACCCACATCCTTCTGAATCTGCTTAGTGTATTCATCTCTTGGTCTCCCCCTACGATTTTTACCCTCCACGCTGCCCTCCAATACTAAATTGGTGATCCCTTGATGCCTCAAAACATGTCCTACCAACCGATCCCTTCTTCTGGTCAAGTTGTGCCACAAACTTCTCTTCTCCCCAATCCTATTCAATACTTCCTCATTAGTTACGTGATCTACCCATCTAATCTTCAGCATTCTTCTGTAGCACCACATTTCGAAAGCTTCTATTCTCTTCTTGTCCAAACTATTTACCGTCCATATTTCGCTTCCATACATGGCTACTCTCCATACAAATACTTTCAGAAATGACTTCCTGACACTTAAATCTATACTCGATGTTAACAAATTTCTCTTCTTCAGAAACGCAGTCCTTGCCATTGCCAGTCTACATTTGATATCCTCTCTACTTCGACCATCATCAGTTATTTTGCTCCCCAAATAGCAAAACTCCTTTACTACTTTAAGTGTCTCATTTCCTAATCTAATACCCTCAACATCGCCCGACTTAATTCGACTACATTCCATTATCCTCGTTTTGCTTTTGTTGATGTTCATCTTATATCCTCCCTTCAAGACACCATCCATTCCGTTCAACTGCTCTTTCAAGTCCTTTGCTGTCTCTGACAGAATTACAATGTCATCAGCGACCCTCAAAGTTTTTATTTCTTCTCCATGGATTTTAATACCTACTCCGAATTTTTCTTTTCTTTCTTTTACTGCTTGCACAATATACAGATTGAATAACATCGGGGAGAGGCTACAACCCTGTCTTACTCCCTTCCCAACCACTGCTTCCCTTTCATGTCCCTCGACTCTTATAACTGCCATCTGGTTTCTGTACAAATTGTAAATAGCCTTTCGCTCCCTGTATTTTACCCCTGCCACCTTTAGAATTTGAAAGAGAGTATTCCAGTCAACTTGCTATTGTTATGCGACGCAATTAAGCTCCGTTGTCCGCAAATCGTGGTCGTGCGGTAGCGTTCTCGCTTCCCGCGTACGGGTTCCCGGGTTCCATTCCCGGCGGGGTCAGGGATTTTCTCTGCCTCGTGATGACTGGGTGTTGTGTGATGTCCTTAGGTTAGTTAGGATTACGTAGTTCTAAGTTCTAGGGGACTGATGACCGTAGATTTTAAGTCCCATAGTGCTCAGAGCCATTTGAACCATTTTAAGCTCCATTGTGAATGTTCAGTTAGTTGATGGCACAATAAACAAATCCAAGAAAATAATAAGCATTCAAGATGGGTGTTTATAAATTTATAAAAAATTTGACAACCACTCTTCAGATATCACGTGACATAGATCGATCGAATTTGCAGTATGGAATGATAGTGAGGGCCTGCAGCTTTTCACGGAAAATATTCTACGAGAGAATAACTCAGAAGCAATAAACTTTTCGTTGATAAAAAGTTGGACACATCAATCCATACGCATCATGCAACATAACACCTAATTGTGCCCAACGATCTTCGTAGTGAAATAAACATTTTAGAGATTTCAGGTGGAGCAGTCCCGACGAGGAGTATCAGTGAGATGGACGCTAGAGATGGCGGATCCGCTCTTGAACTGATTCATAGAGTTGAATCTTTCAAAGGAGTGAACAATCAGTGATTCATAAAAAAAGAACGGTAGCTCCAAACGTTTCCCATAGCAGAGAGAGAGAGAGAGAGAGAGACAGTGCATATCAGCAGCGCCTCTGCTAGTCACAGCACAGTGCACGCCACACAACACAGCCAGCGCCGGCCTCTGCCCTGCTTCTACCTTGGCTGCCTGCATTGTGCAGTGCCCCATTGGATTTTGTGTTTCACATATGCCGTGCCGTCTCTGTGCGTCGTCTGCCGCGTGCAGTGTCTGGCGCAGCTTAACTTTGCATCGCACTCTGTCGGCGATCGTTTCAGTCGCACGTGGCGGCAGGTGGCTTTTTCAAACGAAGCATTTCCTGTACTTCACCGGACAGATGGTCGACGGAGTGTGCGGCGTGAAACTTCTGTAAGGAAACAGCCTGCAAGAATCGTCGAAATGGTCCAAGCCAGAGGAGGCAGCGTTTTGCCTGGCGAATGTTTTCGTGGAATTCACTGGGTGATTTCATCGTTCTGGAAGGCACATTGCATCAACACAAGTATACATCTTCAGTCTTCAAGAAGGGTCGTCGAGCAGATGCGCGAAACTATAGACCTATATCTCTGACGTCGATCTGTTGTAGAATTTTAGAACATGTTTTTTGCTCGCGTATCATGTCGTTTCTGGAAACCCACAATCTACTCTGTACGAGTCAACATGGATTCCGGAAACAGCGATCGTGTGAGACCCAACTCGCTTTATTTGTTCATGAGACCCAGAAAATATTAGATACAGGCTCCCAGGTAGATGCCATTTTCCTTGACTTCCGGAAGGCGTTCGATACGGTTCCGCACTGTCGCCTGATAAACAAAGTAAGAGCCTACGGAATATCGGACCAGCTGTGTTGCTGGATTGAAGAGTTTTTAGCAAACAGAACACAGCATGTTGTTCTCAATGGAGAGGCGTTTACAGACGTTAAAGTAACCTCTGGCGTGCCCCAAGGGAGTGTTATGGGACCATTGCATTTCACAATATACACTCCTGGAAATTGAAATAAGAACACCGTGAATTCATTGTCCCAGGAAGGGGAAACTTTATTGACACATTCCTGGGGTCAGATACATCACATGATCTCACTGACAGAACCACAGGCACATAGACACAGGCAACAGAGCATGCACAATGTCGGCACTAGTACAGTGTATATCCACCTCTCGCAGCAATGCAGGCTGCTATTCTCCCATGGAGACGATCGTAGAGATGCTGGATGTAGTCCTGTGGAACGGCTTGCCATGCCATTTCCACCTGGCGCCTCAGTTGGACCAGCGTTCGTGCTGGACGTGCAGACCGCGTGAGACGACGCTTCATCCAGTTCCAAACATGCTCAATGGGGGACAGATCCGGAGATCTTGCTGGCCAGGGTAGTTGACTTACACCTTCTAGAGCACGTTGGGTGGCACGGGATACATTCGGACGTGCATTGTCCTGTTGGAACAGCAAGTTCCCTTGCCGGTCTAGGAATGGTAGAACGATGGTTTCGATGACGGTTTGGATGTACCGTGCACTATTCAGTGTCCCCTCGACGATCACCAGTGGTGTACGGCCAGTGTAGGAGATCGCTCCCCACACCATGATGCCGGGTGTTGGACCTGTGTGTCTCGGTCGTATGCAGTCCTGATTGTGGCGCTCACCTGCACGGCGCCAAACACGCATACGACCATCATTGGCACCAAGGCAGAAGCGACTCTCATCGCTGAAGACGACACGTCTCCATTCGTCCCTCCATTCACGCCTGTCGCGACACCACTGGAGGCGGGCTGCACGATGTTGGGGCGTGAGCGGAAGACGGCCTAACGGTGTGCGGGACCGTAGCCCAGCTTCATGGAGACGGTTGCGAATGGTCCTCGCCGATACCCCAGGAGCAACAGTGTCCCTAATTTGCTGGGAAGTGGCGGTGCGGTCCCCTACGGCACTGCGTAGGATCCTACGGTCTTGGCGTGCATCCGTGCGTCGCTGCGGTCCGGTCCCAGGTCGACGGGCACGTCCACCTTCCGCCGACCACTGGCGACAACATCGATGTACTGTGGAGACCTCACGCCCCACGTGTTGAGCAATTCGGCGGTACGTCCACCCGGCCTCCCGCATGCCCACTATACGCCCTCGCTCAAAGTCCGTCAACTGCACATACGGTTCACGTCCACGCTGTCGCGGCATGCTACCAGTGTTAAAGACTGCGATGGAGCTCCGTATGCCACGGCAAACTGGCTGACACTGACGGCGGCGGTGCACAAATGCTGCGCAGCTAGCGCCATTCGACGGCCAACACCGCAGTTCCTGGTGTGTCCGCTGTGCCGTGCGTGTGATTATTGCTTGTACAGCCCTCTCGCAGTGTCCGGAGCAAGTATGGTGGGTCTGACACACCGGTGTCAATGTGTTCTTTTTTCCATTTCCAGGAGTGTGTATAAATGACTAGTAGATAGTGTATGCAGTTCCATGCGGCTTTTCGCGGATGATGCAATAGTATACAGAGAAGGTGCAGCATTAGAAAACTGTAGCAAAATTCAGAAAGATCTGCAGCGGATAGGCATTTGTTGCAGGGAGTGGCAAATGACGGTTATCATAGACAAATGTAATGTATTGCGAATACACAGAAAGGAGGATCCTTTATTTTATGATTAGATGATACCGGAACAAACACTGGTAGCAGTTACTTCTGTAAAATATCTGGGAGTATGCGTTCGGGACGATTTGAAGTGAAATGATCATAAAAAATTAATTGTTGGTAAGGCGGTTACCAGGTTGAGATTCATTGGGAGAGTCCTTAGAAAGTGTTGTCCATCAACAAAGGAGGTAGCTTACAAAACACTCGTTCTACCTATACTTGAATATTGCTCATCAGTGTGAGATCCGTACCAGATCGGATTGACGGAGGAGATAGAGAAGATCCAAAGAAGAGCGGCGCGTTTCGTCACAGGGTTATTTGGTAAGCGTGATAGCGTTACGGAAATGTTTAGCAAACTCAAGTGGCACTCTGCAAGAGAGGCGCTCTGCATCGCGGTGTAGCTTGCTGTACAGATTTTGAGAGGGTGCGTTTCTGGATGAGGTATCGAATATATTGCTTCCCCCTACTTATACCTCCCGAGGAGATCACGAATGTAAAATTAGAGAGATTAGAGCGCGCACGGAGGCTTTCCGGCAGTCGTTCTTCTCGCGAACCATACGCGACTGGAACAGGAAAGGGAGGTAATGACAGTGGCACGTAAAGTGCCCTCCGCCACACACCGTTGGGTGGCTTGCGGAGTATAAATGTAGATATAGATGTAGAAGATATGCAAAACATGAAATCGAAGCAGGAGGAAGTAGATACTTCCGTAGTGGAATTAACAGAAACTGTGACTACCATAGCTTCTGGATGTGATCAATTAATACGAGAGAATTTCAGTAAACATCAACAGGATTTCTCAAATAAATTAGATGAATGGACATCCGCTAAGGAAAACCAGGTGATGCTGTGTGTAGATGCAAGTATAAAAGGAGCTGTAAGCAAATAGCCTATTGACAGCTTACCAATTGAAGAAAATATTAAAGAAGATATTAAAGAGGTAAAAGAACAATTATGGGCGAATTTTAAACAATGGGAGGACGAAACAGACCATTCTGTTGAAAATATGTCCAGAGATATGGAACAGATGTGAGGGGCAATAAAATACTGTAGAAACGAGCTGTGTGAAGTAGAACGAACGCAGGGCTCAAGCCATGAATCATGTTACGGTAACGGACATGAAATAAAAATTATAACGGACTGCATGCAGAGCCGCAAACTAATAATGTGTACGCTGCAATGCTAATGGAGGAAAAATTGTTGAAACATAGGCAGTTTCAGACGTTCTCACCTGACCGAAAATCCATAAACCCAATGGTATTTATACGAGTATTTGGTGGAGTGCTACCAAGGGCATGGACTGAAGCACAAAAGATCAGTTACGTTTCGGGATAGATTCAAGGTGATGGTACGTTGTGGGCCACGAATATGATGGATACATGCGAAACGTACGAGGAACTTGAGAAGGTGTTACTTGCTAAGTATTGGTCACGGGGTGTGCAAGAACGATTACCAAAAGAGGTCTTTAACCCGAAGCCGTTCTGTGTAAAAACAGGAAGTCTACGGCGATACTTTGAGAAGTATTTAAATAAAGAAAGATACTGGGATGGACCTATAACGCACAAGGATATTCTGCGGATTTTGAAGGTGAAACTTCCGGCTGAGGCGAGACAGAAGTTAATATATGCATCGGGGGAGAACTTAAAAAAAAAAAATCATGTCAGTCTTGGACTCCATTGATTTTATCCAAGAGGATATTAAGGGAAGACCAGACAGACACAGCGCGTACTCGCAGTCGAATAATGCTTACGGCAGCCGAGCGAGCAATCAGCTGATACAGGAGACAAATGCAAATCGCGTTCCGCCGCGCTGCAGTAATTACGACCAACATCGTATTCCGCGTAGCGGTAATGGAAGCAATTTCAGATACGGGGAAAACCAGACAGAATCGACATGACAGACGGTACAATCCAGGTTATAGTGTGAACTCGAATTCTACGAATGGGCAAAACAATAATAGACAGACGCAATCTTCTGTGCCGATGGATAATTACTAGAGGCAACGAACACCAGTTATTACACATGTGAGAGAGGGTGCAGTTCATGCAAATAGAGTCGCGCTCGGAAAACTGATTCCGACCGAATTGCGCCCCAGAAGAGCGACAGAGGAAAGGTATAGGGGCTATGAGCAGAATGTAAATATAATGTCAGCGAAGGAAGATTAATAGAAGAGGAGCTTTCTGCTGACACAGCTAAATGTATGGAGGGCACGCGATCACAACATGTGAAGACACAGACGATGCTAAAATTGGATCTAGGAAATGCAGCGATAACATGCGCGTTCCTAGTAGTGGATAAATTAGTAGTCGACTGTGTTCTGGGATTAGGAACTATCCAGGAGAAGGACGCAGAATTAGACTTCTCTACCGGGAAAGTGAATTTCTGGATCGACGGAGCCCCAGCCCACGTAGATTTGGTAAGGAAAGAAAGAAAGCATGGAAGGTAACTGCAGAGGGGCAAAGTTGCAATTGGTAATAAAAGAGCGCCGGCAGTACAAAACAAGTTTGATTAAAGTCATCCAAGTAGTAGAAATATCCGAGCAGATAAAACAGAAGTTGAGCGAGCCAGAGCACCTAAAGCATGAGCATAGGACACAATTGTCTATCCTATTAAGAAAGTATATGAGAGTGTTTGAAGAACAACCCGGTAGTGTTAAGGGTTATAAATGTCATTTGAATGTCAAGCCACACAAAACATACTGCGGTAGTTTCTATCCCGTTCCTTGGAAACAACGCAATGCAGTGGAGCAAGAAATACAGAGGATGTTATATTAGAATCTAACTGAACCCTCAAACAGTTCTTACTGCAGTCCGCTTTTCGTTACGCCTAAACCAGAGGGAAAGGTACGTCTTCTACTCGATGCTCGTGTAATTAACACAATTATTGTACCAGTATGCACTCACACAGAAAATATAGATAAATTGATCCAAAAGCTCAATAGAGTAAAGTATTTTACAACAATCGATTTGCGTGTTCATACTGCCTGGTCAAGTTAGATGAAGAGTCGAGAAAGTATACTGCATTTGTAGATACCGGAAGAAGTTTTCATTTCAAGGTTCTTCCGTTTGGTTTGAATATCAGTGCAGGAGTATTCATATACCCATTGGCTGCAGCATTAGGACCTGACCTAAGGTGGCAACTAACATTGTTTGTGGATGACATCTTGATAGCCACAAATACCTAGGAAGAACATGTGAATCTACTGACACGAGTATTAGAGAGATTTTCTAGTGTGGAAATAACAGCTAATCTCCAAAACTCACATTTATATCTGGAGAAAATAAAATTCTTAGGGCATGTAATAAATTCAAGATGCATCTTCCCAGACGAAAAGAAGAAAAGTGCGATAAAATATTTTCCTGTTCCTAGAAGGAAAAGGCAGTTAAAAGTATTTTTAGGTCTTCCATCGTTTTTTCGTCGGTTCATAGAGGATTAGTCGATGGATTCTGTGCCGTTATTAAATTTATTAAGGACGAAAGTGCATTGGCATTGGACTGAGGAATGTCAACGAGCATTAGAAGCAATCAAGCAAGTTCTGTCTAATGCAAAGATTCTCTATCATTCTGAGACCAGAAATATAAAGGGATTATATCCTCATCACGATTTAAAAAGTAAGAAAAGGTATATAATTTTTCTAATAGTAATATAAGTAATTTTCACATAATTTCAGATAATATTATGATGGGAGGCCAGGGATCCACAAGAAATGAATTATAATGATTATATAAATATATATGTTTCCTTTCAGCAACGTGATTTTGTGTATTCTTAAGGAAAAGTAATATTAATGTTTTTTTTTTAATTTCAGTAAAAAATATAGTTACATTGGACATCTGATTCAGTTTTCATGTAATTGTTAGTAACAGGTACCTGGGAATATTCACGTTAAAGGCATAGGAATATATATGTTCAAAGCAACGACACAGCAATATAGCTGATTAATTGGTTTAAAGAATAAAGTCAATCCACTCGGTGGAGTTTAGGGGAAATTTTATTGACATATATTACTATTGTGTTGGCAGAAGAGCCAACACCGTGTTACTAAAGGAGGCCGAAATGCACGCGTTGTAGCTCACGCAGGCTGGCGTGAGGAGGGAAGAACTATACTGACGTGATGTCTGGAACATGACAAGGAATTAGAATTCAGAAAGCGGACGTAATTAGTTTGATACTTAACTTTAATCCATTAATGATGAACGTCGCTCTTGACGGTACATGAGTCACAATATTATCTGTTCAGAAGACATAGAAAGGGAATATGGCGCCTTGCTAGGTCGTAGCAAATGACGTAGCTGAAGGCTATGCTAAACTGTCGTCTCGGCAAATGAGAGCGTATGTAGACAGAGAACCATCGCTTGCAAAGTCGGCTGTACAACTGGGGCGAGTGCTAGGGAGTCTCTCTAGACTAGACCTGCCGTGTGGCGGCGCTCGATCTGCAATCACTGATAGTGGCGACACGCGGGTCCGACGTATACTAACGGACCGCTGCCGATTTAAAGGCTACCACCTAGCAAGTGTGGTGTCTGGCGGTGACATCACAATTACCAACGAAAGTGTTTGAAAGGACAGATGACCAGATTGAGAGGGATATATGTGATCGTTGTGGGGTGTTTGGTATTAAATTGTAATTATCTGAAGTATGATAAACGATGTAGAGAAACGACTGGGCTGAATTCGTGTAGATTCGGGGGAAGTAGATAAATTCGTAATTGTATTCTGTAAAGCTTAGACCTAATTTCGCAAACTGATAGAAAGGCAGAGTAGTGATGGATTCCGTGAACAGCAACGAACTTCACGTGAAGTGTTTTGTGTTTACAGGTGCAAAATAAATTATGAACACGTGCTGGTGCAGTGTCATAAAAAGAAACTAGTTATGAGACACAAGAGTGATTATCTGTGTGCTAATAAGCAAGGATAAACTCATGTGCGTCATATTCGAAAACGATTTCGTGCTTCAGTGAAGAAAAAGGTGAAGTCACGAAAGAGAATTATCACTAGGTTTTACAAGGGACATCGAGTTTGGACATGGTACTCTGATATTAATAAACAAATGTATAAAGGTGAAAAGAATCGATAATTGTGGCGAAAGATTACCAGAACATTGAGTAACAAAATATGTATTACTTCTTCCGAATCACTAATTTCAGACCAGTAGTGTGAGAATGAAGAGTATATGTACTAACCCGTTCTCTCATAGCGCTTTCCCATCAGTAATGATTAGCATTGATACTTGTTGCGGGGTACATTACATGTTCACACATCACTGGCCTGTGAATGGCCCTGTGAGGGTACGATACAGCCGTTCTCGAACCTGAGGATCAACCCTGTTCCTGACCATCGTTACCATCCCACACACACTAGCAAGAGGGTCATTCTCCGTCTCTACACACACCCGTCCTGCAACTTCCATCACATGTGCTGACGTCGCTAACAAGACATCTTCACACTTACCTGCCTCCACCAGTGCAAGAACACCCTATATAAAGACAATGCCACATCTGTTAATAAAGCTTTTAATTGATATTTGAAGATTACTGGGTGGATCATAAGGTTAAATTAGCCTTGTTCCAGGTATTTCACGGCTTCACTCAGGAACCCTTGCCTAATGGGAAGGTTCTTCTGTTCGAAAGTCCATGGCCACATGAACCGTTTACAGAGTTACTTAAACGGCTAGTGTCAAAATATTTAACCTTATGAGAAGTAGCGAGTGATTATGAAAGCTAAACAATGTTCATAAGCGGCTTGTCATCAGCCGCCAGCATACTCCACTCAGTAATATTGTAGGAAACAGTAGGATCCATATTGTCACAGTTTTGGCCCCTTATTGTCTTATAAATAAAATCCGCGACCAATAAAGGGCATTGTAATGGATTGTAAATGGTGAATAAACTTTGACTCAGTTACGGTGTCGAGAGTAGTATAAACTGCTTGCCAGAATTGGACGTTCCGTGCTACGGACGCATCTCTCTGGAATAAGCAACCAAAGATGTATATTGGAGGACTCTGTGTGAAGCGATGACAGATATCGGACGTGTTTTATGTTGCAGAGATTTTGCTATTGTTGTGCTACGCTATTAAGCTCCATGCTAAATGTTCAGTTAGTCGATGGCACAATAAACAAATTCAAGAAAATAATACGCATTCAAGGGGTGTATTTATCAACTTATAAAAGATTTGACAAACATTCTTCAGATATCACGTAACATACACTCCTGGAAATTGAAATAAGAACACCGTGAATTCATTGTCCCAGGAAGGGGAAACTTTATTGACACATTCCTGGGGTCAGATACATCACATGATCACACTGACAGAACCACAGGCACATAGACACAGGCAACAGAACATGCACAATGTCGGCACTAGTACAGTGTATATCCACCTTTCGCAGCAATGCAGGCTGCTATTCTCCCATGGAGACGATCGTAGAGATGCTGGATGTAGTCCTGTGGAACGGCTTGCCATGCCATTTCCACCTGGCGCCTCAGTTGGACCAGCGTTCGTGCTGGACGTGCAGACCGCGTGAGACGACGCTTCATCCAGTCCCAAACATGCTCAATGGGGGACAGATCCGGAGATCTTGCTGGCCAGGGTAGTTGACTTACACCTTCTAGAGCACGTTGGGTGGCACGGGATACATGCGGACGTGCATTGTCCTGTTGGAACAGCAAGTTCCCTTGCCGGTGTAGGAATGGTAGAACGATGGGTTCAATGACGGTTTGGATGTACCGTGCACTATTCAGTGTCCCCTCGACGATTACCAGTGGTGTATGGCCAGTGTAGGATATCGCTCCCCACACCATGATGCCGGGTGTTGGCCCTGTGTGCCTCGGTCGTATGCAGTCCTGATTGTGGCGCTCACCTGCACGGCGCCAAACACGCATACGACCATCATTGGCACCAAGGCAGAAGCGACTCTCATCGCTGAAGACGACACGTCTCCATTCGTCCCTCCATTCACGCCTGTCGCGACACCACTGGAGGCGGGCTGCACGATGTTGGGGCGTGAGCGGAAGACGGCCTAACGGTGTGCGGGACCGTAGCCCAGCTTCATGGAGACGGTTGCGAATGGTCCTCGCCGATACCCCAGGAGCAAGAGTGTCCCTAATTTGCTGGGAAGTGGCGGTGCGGTCCCCTACGGCACTGCGTAGGATCCTACGGTCTTGGCGTGCATCCGTGCGTCGCTGCGGTCCGGTCCCAGGTCGACGGGCACGTGCACCTTCCGCCGACCACTGGCGACAACATCGATGTACTGTGGAGACCTCACGCCCCACGTGTTGAGCAATTCGGCGGTACGTCCACCCGGCCTCCCGCATGCCCACTATACGCCCTCGCTCGAAGTCCGTCAACTGCACATACGGTTCACGTCCACGCTATCGCGGCATGCTACCAGTGTTAAAGACTGCGATGGAGCTCCGTATGCCACGGCAAACTGGCTGACACTGACGGCGGCGGTGCACAAATGCTGCGCAGCTAGCGCCATTCGACGGCCAACACCGCGGTTCCTGGTGTGTCCGCTGTGCCGTGCGTGTGATCATTGCTTGTACAGCCCTCTCGCAGTGTCCGGAGCAAGTATGGTGGGTCTGACACACCGGTGTCAATGTGTTCTTTTTTCCATTTCCAGGAGTGTATATCGATCGGAGGAACAGTGTGGAATGATAGGGAGGGCCTGCAGCTTTTCACGGAAATATTCTACGAGAGAATACCTCACAAGCAATAAACTAATCGTTGATAAAAAGTTGGACACATCAATCCATATGCATCACACTACATAGCACCTAGTTGTGCCGAACGATTTTCGTAGCGAAATAAACATTTTAGAGATTTCAGGTGGAGCAGTTCCGACGAGGAGAATCAGCGATATTGACGAGGCGGGACATATATCCAGCTCTCCTGTGGTATTTAAAACGAAAGACTTATATTCGTTAGCTTTTAAGAGACTGTAGCTAAAATCTAATTAAAACCACTGGTAATCACAACTAAAAATACCAAAAATAAATAAGGAGTAGAGAAGTATCTTAAACAAAATTTCTTAAATAAATAAATTAATTAAAATATAATAAAATAAACATTATTGTTGATGATTATGAGAAAGAAAATGTTGATGGGGTAGGTTTACTTTGCATTTCTCAGACAGAAGACTCAGAATTGCTGATGCAAGGCCTTTCACAAACTGTGATAATAACTATACATCTGGTTGTTGTAGGCTATGGGGGCTTCTCCATTGCGACCTAGTTTGTTAAAACCCAACAGAATGCCTAAGTTATATGACATCAAAAATATACATCAGCGTAAGGCTATCACGAGGTCGAAGAACTGATGAATTTACATTTTGTGTAATATATTCTAAACGGCAATAGCTACACAATCTTCTGCAGGTGATGACGGTCAAACTGGCTAATGAGTTTATACTCCACAAATTAATAATTCGCAGAAAAGTCATCGAATATTATCTTACATCGAAAAAAAACGTCACAGACAATGAAAGTGTCACCTAAAAAGCTTCTGCCGAAAAACCAAATCAGCGACCGCAAATATTTTCGAGCTCTTGGTAAAATTATCTTTTCGGATTCCGGTTGTTGTTGTCGTCAGTCCTGAGACTGGTTTGATGCAGCTCTCCATGCTACTCTATCATGTGCAAGCTTCTTCATCTCCCAGTACTTACTGCAACCTACATCTTTCTGAATCTGCTTAGTGTATTCATTTCTTGGTCTCCCTCTACAATTTTTACCCTCAACGCTGCCCTCCAATGCCAAATTTGTGACCCCTTGATGTCTCAGACATTTCCTACAACCCGATCCCTTCTTCTTGTCAAGTGTGCCACAAACTCCTCTTCTCTCCAATTTGCCACAAACTCCTCTTCTCTCCAATTCTATTCAATACCTCCTCATTAGTTATGTGATCTACACATCTAATCTTCAGCATTCTTCTGTAGCACCAGGTTTCGAAAGCTTCTATTCTCTTCTTGTCCAAACTATTTATCGTCCATGTTTCACTTCCAAACATGGCTACACTCCATACAAATACTTTCCGAAACGACTTCCTGACACTTAAATCTATACTCGATGTTAACAAATTTCTCTTCTTCAGAAACGGTTTCTTTGCCATTGCCAGTCTACATTTTATATCCTCTCTACTTCGACCATCATCACTTATTTTGCTCCCCAAATAGCAAAACTCCTTTACTACTTTAAGTGTCTCATTTCCTAATCTAATTCCCTCAGCATCACCCGACTTAATTCGACCACATTCCATTATCCTCGTTTTGCTTTTGTTGATGTTCATCTTATATCTTCCTTTCAAGACACTGTCCATTCCGTTGAACTGCTCTTCCAAGTCCTTTGCTGTCTCTGACAGAATTACAATGTCATCGGCGAACCTCAAAGTTTTTATTTCTTCTCCATGGATTTTAATACCTACTTTGAAGTTTTCTTTTGTTTCCTTCACTGCTTGCTCAATATACAGATTGAATAACATCGGGGAGAGGCTACAACCCTGTCTCACTCCATTCCCAACCACTGCTTCCCTTTCATGACCATCGACTCTTATAACTGCCATCTGGTTTCTGTACAAAATTGTAAATAGCCTTTCTCTCCCTGTATTTTACCCCCGCCACCTTTAGAATTTGAAAGAGAGTATTCCAGTCAACATTGTCAAAAGCTTTCTCTAAGTCTACAAATGCTAGAAACGTAGGTTCGCCTTTCCTTAACCTATCTTCTAAGATAAGTTGTAGGAACAGACTGATCTTCCCCGAGATCGGCTTCTACCAGTTTTTGCATTCGTCTGTAGAGAATTCGCATTAGTATTTTGCAGCTGTGACTTATTAAACTGATATTTCGGTAATTTTCACATCTGTCAACACCTGCTTTCTTTGGGATTGGAATTATTTTATTCTTCTTGAAGTCTGAGGTTATTTCGCCTGTCTCATACATCTTGCTCACCAGATGGTAGAGTTTTGTCAGGACTGGCTCTCCCAAGGCTATCAGTAGTTCTAACTGAATGTTGTCTACTTCCGGGACCTTGTTTCGTCTTAGGTCTTTCAGTGCGGAATCCAGTATTACTACATTTTATACTGTGAAAAATAAAATCGTCAAAATTCATGTTGTTCTCAACTGGCACTTCATTTCAAAATTTGCCCAAAACAGACCTAACTCAAACGGTCTTTACGTTACGCAGTGCAGGTCTAGCAAGTATTTCACTGATAACGGTTGCTATGTCCGTTCTCAATATACTCAAGCAGGGATTATCCTCTCTCTCGTTGCTTAACTACTATGCATGACTCAGAGCGGTTCTCCAATACAAACTGAGGTACGAAAACGGAGCTTTCACTTTTCAGCGCTGCGCTTGTATCGTCGCTCTAATTTATCGCAGCTCCAACATAAGAGTACAATTACTGGAAAAAGTAGGAGACCCTCTGTTCGAGAATTAACTAACACTAACGTGTATCTCGCGTAAGGATCATGACGCAAATTTTTTTTAAAAAATCTGCTCTAAACATAAGGATTTCGACATTCTTTCTCCCCATGCATAATCCACTAATCAAATAAGGAAAGGAAAGGGGATGATATTGATATACTATGTACCCTCTACTACATCGACTACGGCTGGTTATGCAGAGAAGGTGTTGGTTCACATGTAGATTAGATCTTCAGGAGAGTTATTGTCTGATATTTCTTTTTATACATTAACTTGATACGTGTTGCTTTTTCTCTGTCTTGCCCGATGCGCTCCATTACGAATTCGTCTTTTGCGACAGCCTCTTCATGTAAGAGTGGCTCTTGCATCCAGCGTCCTCAATAATTTGTTGTATATATTCCAAAATCTGTCGTCCCATACAGCATGTATCCTTACGAGTATATGAGCGATTCATTCGTCCACGTAGGGCTGGTACTGTGGAGAGATGAATTTGCTTACTGAGCTGGGTACGAGTCGGCGGGACGAGGATGTCACACGGCCGCCCGGGTGAGACCAGGTGCTGGGACAAGGAGTGGCTTCAATCCAAAGCTGGAAATTTGGACGGCTGATGCTTGCGTGGACTTTGTGCAGGAGATCAACAAAAACTGGCGGAGCGTCCGACAAACTAAAAGATGGCTTCTTACAGCTCTTTGAGAATCTGTAATAATTTACTGTCAAATATTAAAGGAAATCTGAATAGATTTGCAATCTCGGAAAAATGAGATACATCCGACGACATAACAATAATTTAAATATCTTTAAAACAATGACAGTTAATAGGATGTCTTCATCGGAATGAAATTTTAGAAGCACTATAGAATAAGAAGGAAAATTATCTCTCAAACGGAAGTTAATAGGATGTCTTCATCGGAATGAAATTTTTACCACTATAAAATTATTCATGGAAAATTATCTCTCAAATGGGCATTGTCACTGTCCGCGCCAGATACGTGGCGCAACTTGTATTGTTTTCGTGGCAGCAACGTAAGCCACTGTGCCTACCGGTCTGATGTTGTTCCTAGCAAAGCATACGTGCCAAAGGCTGGAACGTGGTTAATTTTAATTTTTTGACTGGAGAATATCTGCTCTAAACTTTCACCACTGCCCTCTCGCAGTGTAATTTTACGTTAGTGACCTTTGTATGTCATGACAATTATAATCTTGGTTATTGTTTTGGTCAAACTTGATTTTCTTTGTATAATTTCGTAGGGTTTCTTAAAATTTCATTCTGATAAAGATATCCTTAGAGGTGTCGAAACCTAGGCCAATGTACTACACATTTATTTGCAACTGGTTGGCTGTATGAATCCTATGTTGGAACTTTAAAGCGCTTCATGCAATTTCAACTTATGGTATTTCAAATGACAGAACTGCCCTATAGCTATCATCCAAGAATGCTGATAATTTGTATGTATGTATTTTTTATTGACTTACAACGTCTTTTATATCTTCTTTATTACGCAAATGTTTGTGAAAACATCGCATCCTCCACGATTGGTAAGCAAATGAATACAGCATGAGTACCTCTCATATTGACATACTTTTGTTGTTATTTAATCAACAGTTTACTATTTTGCCAGTAACTTTATTTAAATTTTGACTCCTATTCCTAAAACTGTTCCAATCTAAAAGTGGTCGATCGCGTGTCAGCGGAAACACAATCGAAAACAAATCCTAAAGATGGTTATGTCAAGAAGACATAAATAATGGTTTAAACAGTACCTAATGACAATTCGTTGTCATTAATAGTGAGCACATTTGCACAATAATGCATGTTTATTTATTTATTAGCCAGCTATTACTTACATTTATTGTAAATGATCTGAGTGCAACCAAATGTTTATGACATTTCTTTGCTTAAATATTGTCGTAATATATTAGTTTCGTCCAGGAAGTGGCCATGTTGAGTCAAATCATACCTGTAGAACTTAAGGAAGATGTATGTTCGGTGGAGATGGCCTTCAGCCAACCTAAACCAGACAGTAGCGGAACGTAACGGGAGTCAAGCAGAGATGGGGATGTTTCGAAAGAAGTGCTCAAAGGAGCGACCAGATGCTTTATGTCGTGTACTTGAAGGAGGCAAATCCACCTGTGGTAATGAGAGGTTATTCGATCGTGTATGTGATTTATTCTGGGCGGTGAATGGCCGCTTCATTACTCTAACTTCTGAAGGAACTTTATACTTCGAGAGTAGGATACCAGTTCCTCTTGTGTCACGGAAATGATGATAGACAGAGTATAAGTTAATAATCTTCGTATCGCATGTGTCAATTTGTAAATCATTATGGTCAACTGTGAACTGTTTCGCGCTGGTGAGTATTTCTCGTATTGTGATTACGACCTAGTTATCGCGTATCTTTTATGACTATTTAGTTTAGACGTTTTGCTAACATTCTTGTGACCTTCTCAATATAACGTTACTACGTTTGATAATGGTATTTTCTGTCTGTATTTCAACCGAATATTGTAGGAAAACCTTCCGTTTTTTTTAGATGTCCTTTCTTGAATAAAAATTATACAGACGTCAGTATAGAACCCTTGTTATTAAATAATTCATTTAACTTTTATTTTGTATTTCTGTGTATTTTATTAACTCGCAGTTCTAGCCAATGCATAGACTAACTGATTGCAGGATCACAGCTACAGGTTATTATTTGTAGCACATTAGCCGCTGGGCATGAAAGCAGACGTGCGCGGCTCAACCCTTTGATTAAATCGAGCTATAGCCCAAGTACCTGAGGGACTAGTAACCGCAGGTAAAGACGCAACTTGTTTGCTTCTAGGAGATGCTGTCTAGAAGAGCAACTCAGCAGCAGTAATCGATAAGTTACGTCGCAAGCAATATCTAGCGGCACGCAAGATATTCGTTGATGTGCTAATAATACACATACAGTCACCCTGTCACTTCCTCTTGTCAATGTTTACCACATGTTCCTGTCGTTGCCGATTGTGCAGAAAACTTCCTTATTTCTTGACTTATTAGCCCTAATTTTCATCATCCGTCCAAATCAGTGTGTTTCAAAAGCTTCGATTCCATTCTTTTCCAATTTTCCCATAGCCCACAATTCATTTAAGTCCAATTCTGTTCTGCAAACCAACATTCTTGGTAAAGCGCGTGAATGAAAAGCGAGAGGCCGCAGCATCGAATCGGCTGACCCACGCCAATTTGAACCTAGCCTTCACCTCTCTACGATGTAGCCAGCAACGACACGAGGTTCGGAGTCCACATTAAACTGAAACTTCCCTTTCACCGTTTGGATACCTGGGGTAGACTGGGGACATGTAAGGCGCCAAAGTGGCGTCCAATTGATAGACTTGCAACAGGCTCTCGAGTCACACGAAATTATTAGCGTACATTCTCAGAAATTCTTTCCTCAAATTAAGGTCACAGTTTGATAGCAGTAGATTCCTTTCGAATATATTCTTTGTCTGTGTTAGTCTGCCTTTTGTGTCCTCCTTGTTTCGTCCATCATTTGCTATTTTGGTTCCGAGATTACACGATGGCTTTACTTCGACTACTTCGTGGTACCCAACGCTGATGTTTATCATCACGTATCAGCTAATCTCATTTCTGCTACTTCTGATTACTTTTGTCTTTCTTCCATTTACTCTCAATCCACAGGGTGTACTCATTAGGTTATTCACTCAATTCCACAGGTGCAATTCTGAGGATAGGGAAGTCATCAGCGAATCTGTCATAGGCATCTTTTCACTCTACATTTTAATCGCCTTCCAGAACATTTCTCTTATTTCTATAACAAGTGTGGTTTCAACTCAGCCAAAACAAACCCAAGCAGTACCGGTTGGTCATTCTAGTATCATTAGCTCGAATTATCGGGAATCTGTACCATCTTTAACTGTAAATGGGACAAATATGAACTTCTCTTCCTGAGGAAAGGGTCTAGGCGTAATAACAGATGAAAATCTAAATTGGTCTCATCACATAACTGCAATGTGCAAGTAGCATCAGCATCTCTCCATGCGCTCCGAAAATCTAAAAAGCTCCTTCCTCGTGACCTGATAAAGAGACTTGTACAAACACTTACATTTCATTTTATTTATTACAGCGATGCAGTCCTGCATGGATTTTCTCAGAAAAGGTCACGGTATGTGGAACTGATTATGAATACCGATGTTCGTTATGTCTGTGATATTCGACTCTTTGATCATATTTTAGCATCATATGCTCAGCTATCCATGTTGCTCAGAGATTTCTCTACCCTCTATCATCTGTAATGTCTTATCAACGTACACTGTCGCCCATATCTCTCCTCAATGTTAGCTCTCTTGTCCGAAGAACTTGAGAGGGATAGATTTTCCTAACACAGCAACATAATTTCAGTCCCATTACACCATTCAGCCACATTTTCGAAGTATTCCTCAGTATCAGAAATCCGACTCTGGAATAATTTCCCGAATTGTATTACAGAACTGTATAACATCTCCAGCTTCAGATGCTAGTTGATGACATACCTACAAAAGCAACAGTAATGATTAACATTGTCCCTGTACGCACTTCTTACCCCCCTTCTTTTTCAATATCTTCCTCATTTTACACTATTCTTAATTGTTGTAGTCTCCTTAAATTTCCTTTTCCAGACCTCGCTAAATTATAAAACTTCTATTGTGTGCGCTTGTAAATTCTTTTTATATCTGCCACTATCATTACACTTATTATTGTTATTATTTTATTCTTTCCTTTCTCAGACGTTATGTCTGATTAAAAATGGAAAGTGACGCCGACCTTGATCAAGCGTGACTTCCTTTTAACTGTACGGTATATGTTACATTGCATTTAGGAACTTTCGGGTAATTGAACATGTATCAATAATTACAGATTTCTGTAGTTGTATATATACGTTTGGATGTAGCTGCATTGCGTTGATGTACTGGTGGATATTGTGTGGTATGACTGCTGTAGTTGATAGTATAATTGATATAATGTCAACTTTATCCTGATGTCATATTTCCTTGACTTCCTCAGCCAGTTGGATGTATTTTTCAATTTTTTCTCTTGTTTCCTTCTGTATATTTGTTGTATTGGGTATGGGTATTTCGATTAGTTGTGTTAATTTCTTCTTTTATTGGTGACTATGATGTCAGGTTTGTTATGTGGTGTTGTTTTATCTGTTATAATGGTTCTGTTCCAGTATAATTTGTATTCATCATTGTCCAGTACATTTTGTGGTGCATATTTGTATGTGGGAACGTGTTGTTTTATTTGTTTATGTTGTATGGCAATTTGTTGATATATTATTTTTTCTACATTGTCATGTCTTCTGGTGTATTCTGTATTTGCCAGTATTGTACATTGTTGTCATTATTATTATTATGTTGCTATTATTATCACTATTAGTGGAAGCAGTAACAGTAGTAGTAGTACAAGTATTGCGAGTGTTAACTTTATTAGTCCATAGTCAGTATTGTTTGCTCGCATTGTTACCATAGACACTGAAATGATTTTAATACTATTTGTCATATTAAAATTGTTATCTCTTAGGTGACTATAATGTAAAAAAGGTACTATATGTAAGAAACCATGATCCAATGTAAGAGAGAGTCTGATGGCCCTACCAGATCAGATACAATAAACAAATAATAATAACAACAGTCACCTCCTTCATGTGTAAACTGAGCAGTATGCCCGTTCTAATCCAAGCAATTCGTTCTAGACCATCCATTCTTATTCTTTCTTCTTGTTTATTGTATATATTGCACACTACCCATCTTTCCCTTTAGTTTGCACCTATTTCATTGTGAACTTAGAACATCTTGCAGCATTTTATATTGTCGAGTGCTTTATCTAGGTCTACAATTCATATATATATATATATATATATATATATATATATATATATATATATATATATATATATATATATATATTGCTTCCATTATAAAGAGCAACGTCAGAACTGCCTCTCTGTTGCCTTTCCTTCTTACAAAGCGAAGCTGGTTCTCATCTAAGGAATCCTCATTTTACTTTTTCAGTATTCAGTATATTATTCTTCTCAGCAACTGGGATTCACAAGATTTTTTAAAAATAAAACTTAGAGGAAAAATTTGATCCCTATACACCGATTCAGTCTCATTTCGTTTTTTGTATTATCGGCAGTCTAGACAGATATGATGTGCGGAGCATCGACGTCACGAAGCCCATGCATAATTGCTAGTTTGGAATAGTGCTCATATGAGGATGGCACCAAGTCACAGCGTATGTATCACAATTTTAGAGTGAATTTTCCTGGCGTCTCGATCCAGACACTATTTTCATTGTCATTATCAAAAAATGAAGTTTTCGTTTGTTTCTCTTGCACTTTTTGTGGCGAAGTATCTCTTCCATGGTTAAGATTCAGTAATTATATTACCAACGCCAGTAAAATAAGTAACCGGTACGAGATGCGATACGGCACCACGGCCTTGTTTACCTACATCGACGGAACTGGGAGTTGGAAGTGACTCACTAGGCGCTTCTGACGGGCAGCTCGGACACACTGAGGTTGCCGTCTGGTGTCTCTGGCTGGCTCCCAGCCAGTGTGTTCCGGCGGCGTCCTTGCAACACGGGGACGACAAAGCGGTCGCGGTTATCAGTCGTCCGCCAGCTGGTGTTACGAGGACGGCAGACCGGTATTCTCCGGATAAATGACACGGTCACAACGTAAACGCCTTTTCTGTGTTATAGTTTTTGGCACACACTGACTGTTAACAATGGTCCACATATGTGAAACACATACTGACGTACTCACGTACGTGAGTAATTCGAACACTTAAGTAACAGAACCCGTACGGTTTCCTTGATGGCTAGTGTTCATAATGGACTGAAATATCTCCTGGACTTCCCCTGTGAAGCGTCGTAGGAACGCGTTTCTTATCTAGATGCATAAATGATTAGTGAATTAAGTCATCAGTCATCATCAGAATGGGAAGAAATTACATGTGGTGTCCCACAAGGACCCATCTTAGGGCCATCGCTTTTTCTTCTGTACATTAACGATCTCTCATCAGTTACACTGCGACAAGCAGCGTTCGTTTTGTTTGCAGATGACACAAGTATTGTAATAAATAGTATGTCGAGTGTAGTTCTAGAAAGATCTGCTAATGATATTTTCATGGATATTAATAAATGGTTTAAAGCCAACTCACTGACATTAAACTTCGAAAAGACTCACTATATGCAATTCAGAACCTGTAAGAGGTTTCCACCCAGCATATTCATAAAGTATGAAGAAGAGCAGATAGAAGAGATTGACGGTCTTAAATTCCTGGGATTACAATTTGATAATAAATTCAGTTGGGAGGAGCACACCACAGAACTCCAGAAACGCCTTAACAAATCTGTATTTGCAATTCGAGTGTTAGCAGACACAGACGACATAAAAATGGAAAAGCTTGCATAGTTTGCCTACTTTCATTCCATAATGTCATATGGTATAATATTTTGGGGTAACTCTTCATGTCATACAAAAGTTTTCAGAGTCCAAAAGCGTGCAATATGTATTATTTGTGTAGTAAATTCACGGACGTCCTCTAGAAACCTCTTCAAAGAACTGGGTATACTAACTACTGCCTCTCAGTATATTTACTCCTTAATGAAATTTGTCCTAAATAATGTATCTCTTTTTCGAACAAACAGCTCAGTTCATAAATATAATACCAGGAACAAAAATGATCTGCACAAGGACTTAAAAGCACTTACTTTAGTTCAAAAAGGGGGCCACTACTCAGGAACACTCATCTTCAATAATCTGCCAGCAAACATACAAAATTTAGTTACAAATAAAGATCAGTTTAAAAGGAGCCTGGGAGCCTGAAAGACTTACTAGTGGCCAACTCCTTCTACTCCATTGACGAATTTTTTAATAGAAACAAATTATGTATATATATTCATACTATTCTACTCCATTGACGAATTTTTTAATAGTAACAAATTATGTATTGTATATATATTCATACTATTAGCATTGTTATTTCAGCTTTTCATAAAAAAAGACGTGTTCCACATCCAGGAGGATCTCGTCAGCACGGATCTATGGAACGAAAAACGAATCTAATCTAATCTAATGGACAGGTGGGCAACATTGTGCGACAATTTCCTGATGGCACTGTAACGTACGGCAAAGAGTCGCCATTGAGTTACTCTAGCACGATACAGAATGACTTGGACGAATTTTCTATTTGTCATGATCAACTGCAGCTTGCTCCAAAGGTGGAGAAACGTAGGTTAAATCAGATGGGATGGAAATGTAACGTTCGAACACAGTATTAGTGCCGTACTGCTTCACACAGTTGCGTCGATTAAACGTCTAGACGTAACATTCCAAAGCGACACAAAATGGAACGAGGACGTAACGTCGATTTTAGAGAAGAAGAACAGCCACCTTCGGTTTCTTGGAAGAATTTTGGGATAGTGTAGCCTTCACAAAGAAGACGTGTAGAGAACACTTGTCCAACCCAGTCGCGAGTGCTTCTCGAGCCAAAGTGAGCAGGTCGACTTCAAGGAAGATATCGAAGCAATTGACAGGTGTGCTGTTAGGAGTATTAGTGGCAGGTTTGGTCACCGAGTATTACAGAAGTGCTTCATGAACTCAAACGGCATTCCTTGGAGATAGACATTCCTTTCGCGTAACACTATTGAGATAATTCAGAAAACCGGCTTGCGCGACATCCTGCAGAAGGATTCTACTACCACCAACATGCATCTCGCATAGAATCATATATAAAGCAGCTTATGCCTTGCTCCATTTGCGGCTCGAACAAAGGGAATGAACAATAATGGTTCAAAGTAGTTATAGATCTTCTTGACTAGGAAGTTGCACATTCTGACAAAGATAGTAATACACTATAATGGCAATTCTTATCTGTGCAAGTTTTTGTAGCATTCTCTTGCTTCTTACTTTATTGTGTCGTTTAAAAGGAATACACTTTATCGGATGTGACTTCCTTCGATTGATATGCTGTATCCGCTCTTCCAGTAGGCTTCAGTATCGGATACTCACTTTCCAATTTTAAATAATCTGTAAAACACCTTAGACGAAGCGGTCATCAGTGGATACCTGTCAATCGCGAATATGTACGCTGTGCCATCTGATATTAAGACGAGAATGTGAAAGTCCCTGTGCAGTTGGTACCACCATCTTTCGTTGCATATCTTTCGTTCCTCTGTAATGGCATTTTATGGAAAGATTAGTAACCTTGTTTTTGTTTTAGATGGACGCCTGTTTGCTGTTTCTATAATCATTGAAGCACCTCCTGCTTCATCGGTCTTGGCTCCCAAGTTGTAGGACACCTCAAGGCCCCTCCCTCCCCCTCGCCCTGAATGTCACCGCCTCGATTCACTACCACACTCTCCACCTCTTGGTCATCCTTCAAGGTCTTCCCTTAGTAACCCCCTAAATGCCACTCTCTCCCTATCTCACCAGTTCCCACCCTCCCCCCCTCCCCAACAATGAATTCACCTAGCCCCTTGCCTCCAATACCACGTCCCTCTTTCCCCTCCCCTTTCTGTATATGCCCAGGTGTTTTATTTAAACAATCTAGGAGTGCTGCTCCTGCTCTGTTACAATCAATATGGAGCTTTGTGCAATACTTTTATTATTTATTTAAACAAGTATGCTCGAGAAGTCAGAGTTGTGAGTGCAAAAGTAGGTAGCATCTGATATAGCTGAACGGTGTGTGCAGAAGCTGCCAGATACAGGCTGGGGTTTCTGTGGAAGCTGGGATAATGGTGATCCTGCAGCCAGAGCACTGCTGTCTCTGAGGCAATTTTGGATGATCCATAACTGTTTCATGAGCAAAGCACACCTGTCTAAGTTGAAATGAGTATTGGACGGACCTTCTTTTTTTTTTTTAGCCGTCAGTCTTCTGACTGGTTTGATGCAGACTGCCACGAATTTCTCTACTGTCCCAATTTCTTCATCTCAGAATAGCACTTGCAAACTGTGTCCTGAATTATTTGTAGGAGAGTTTCTGCCCTCTACAGTTCCCTCTAGTACTATGGAAGTCGTTCCCTCATATCTTAACAGATGTCCTATCATCCTGTTCCTTCTCCTTGTCAGTGTTTTCCACATATTCGTTTCCTCTCCGATTCTCCGAAGAACCTGCTGATTCCTTACCTCATCAGTCCACCTGTAGCCTATAGCACCACATCTCAAATGCTTCAGTTCTCTTTTGTTTCAGTTTTCCCACAGTCCATGAGAGAGCTCATATGTTTATTATAACGATGAGGTGCCAGTGTAAGGAGCATAAAAATTTGTAAGTTGTGTGGTCAGAACCTGAGGTGTCTAGTTGAGTTGGCTCGTGCTATGAGAGGTTTTCCAGACTTGCTTTAAGGGTATATTGTAACTAGCTGTCCCAGCACCTTGTTTCCCTGTTCTTATGCCCTTGCACTGAAATGTCTAATGGAGTTAAACCAAACCCAGTTTCTGATATAACAAAAGATGTAATTGCTACGTAACTACCAGTTATGATTATTTCAGTTAGCATTGTGACCTAATGCTTATTTTATAGCTACATTTAATGATACCAGCTTGTCAACGAGGCTTTTCAGTGTCATTAGAAGCTGTCTTTATAGGCAGGACATACAGCATCTAATTATTTCATTTTCTTTTAACGAAAGATCGAGCATACCTGATTGTATTCTTCTGTGAAATACCCTGGTCCCAAGCGTCAAATATAACACACTCTATATACACTGCCTCTTTAATAACAGAGTCCCAGGAAACCTTTTACTCTACACAGTCTCTTGGTTTTTTTCAAATTGAAATGTGTATTCTTCACTGAGGCTGTGCTCCGCTACCTCGGATTTTTCCTTTTGTCCGAGGCGAACGCTTCTCACATGTTCAGAGATGCGCTGTGTGATGGAACGCTGCGTCTGTCTAGTATATTATTTTCCACATTCACAGGAAATGCTGTATATACCCGGTGTTCTTAGACCCAAGTTTTCCTTCATTGAGCCCAGCATATTCCTGGTTTTTTTTTCTGGAGGACGGAAGATGGTTTTTAACTTGTTCTTTTCCAGTATCCTGGCAATCTTGGCCGTGGGCGACCCTACGTACAGGAGGAACGCCTGACCTTCTCTTCTTCCTGTAGGTCCTCCTTCTTTTTGTTGTTCATCTTTAGAGCGCGTCTAATCTGCGTTTCGGTGTAGCCATTCTTCTGGAAGGTTTTCTTCAGGTGCTGAATCTCAGTAGACGAGCTCTGCGGACAATGGTAGTGAGCACGGATTTCTGTTGTGCTGGGTGATGGCAGCTGTTGGGGTTGTACAGATCTGTGTGGGTTTTCTTTCGGTAATCGAGTGTCCCAGTGCGCGCGTCCTCTTTCTTCTTTTTTAGGATACCGAGGAAGGGTAGGCATCCATTTTTTTCCAGTTCCATTGTGAACTTGATGTTCTCGTGTATGCTGTTCAGGTGGTTGAGAAATGCCGGTAGAGTGTCCTCGCCGAGCGGTCAGATTGCGAAAGTATCGTCCACGTACCGATAAAAGACCTTCGGTTTAAGTAGTGCTGTTTCCAAGGCGATTTCCTCGAAGTATTCCATGTGCAGATTGACGATACATGGTGTCAGTGGGGATCCCATAGCGACTCCATCCACCTGCTGGTCAAACTTGCCCCTACACTGGAAATACACTCCTGGAAATTGAAATAAGAACAGCGTGAATTCATTGTCCCAGGAAGGGGAAACTTTATTGACACATTCCTGGGGTCAGATACATCACATGATCACACTGACAGAACCACAGGCACATAGACACAGGCAACAGAGCATGCACAATGTCGGCACTAGTACAGTGTATATCCACCTTTCGCAGCTATGCAGGCTGCTATTCTCCCATGGAGACGATCGTAGAGATGCTGGATGTAGTCCTGTGGAACGGCTTGCCATGCCATTTCCACCTGGCGCCTCAGTTGGACCAGCGTTCGTGCTGGACGTGCAGACCGCGTGAGACGACGCTTCATCCAGTCCCAAACATGCTCAATGGGGGACAGATCCGGAGATCTTGCTGGCCAGGGTAGTTGACTTACACCTTCTAGAGCACGTTGGGTGGCACGGGATACATGCGGACGTGCATTGTCCTGTTGGAACAGCAAGTTCCCTTGCCGGTCTAGGAATGGTAGATCGATGGGTTCGATGACGGTTTGGATGTACCGTGCACTATTCAGTGTCCCCTCGACGATCACCAGTGGTGTACGGCCAGTGTAGGAGATCGCTCCCCACACCATGATGCCGGGTGTTGGCCCTGTGTGCCTCGGTCGTATGCAGTCCTGATTGTGGCGCTCACCTGCACGGCGCCAAACACGCATACGACCATCATTGGCACCAAGGCAGAAGCGACTCTCATCGCTGAAGACGACACGTCTCCATTCGTCCCTCCATTCACGCCTCTCGCGACACCACTGGAGGCGGGCGGCACGATGTTGGGGCGTGAGCGGAAGACGGCCTAACGGTGTGCGGGACCGTAGCCCAGCGTCATGGAGACGGTTGCGAATGGTCCTCGCCGATACCCCAGGAGCAACAGTGTCCCTAATTTGCTGGGAAGTGGCGGTGCGGTCCCCTACGGCACTGCGTAGGATCCTACGGTCTTGGCGTGCATCCGTGCGTCGCTGCGGTCCGGTCCCAGGTCGACGGGCACGTGCACCTTCCGCCGACCACTGGCGACAGCATCGATGTACTGTGGAGACCTCACGCCCCACGTGTTGAGCAATGCGGCGGTACGTCCACCCGGCCTCCCGCATGCCCACTATACGCCCTCGCTCAAAGTCCGTCAACTGCACATACGGTTCACGTCCACGCTGTCGCGGCATGCTACCAGTGTTAAAGACTGCGATGGAGCTCCGTATGCCACGGCAAACTGGCTGACACTGACGGCGGCGGTGCACAAATGCTGCGCAGCTAGCGCCATTCGACGGCCAACACCGCGGTTCCTGGTGTGTCCGCTGTGCCGTGCGTGTGATCATTGCTTGTACAACCCTCTCGCAGTGTCCGGAGCAAGTATGGTGGGTCTGACACACCGGTGTCAATGTGTTCTTTTTTCCATTTCCAGTTGTGTATGTGGTCGTGGGTGCATAGCGTAATAATTCCATTGAGTGTTCATCGAAATGATTCTCCAGTAGTTTCAAGGAGTCCTCTAGCGGTATCCTTGTGAAGAGGGTCATTTTTGTCAAGAAGCCACTCCTTGAGTGTCTTAACAAACTCAATGGAATTCTTGATGTGGTGGGTACATTTACCCACGAGACGTTTACGTAGTTGTGCCATGAGTTTGGCTATGCCATAGGTAGGAGAATTGGTCGTGTCTACTGCCTGTGGTACCTCCCTCTTGTGTATGTTAGGGAGGCCGTATAACCGTGGTGGAACCGAAGCTCTGGAGTAAACCATTTATACCATGTCCTGGTCCAGACCTGTGTTGTTGATAAAACCGACGTTCTTTCTAATCAAAGCTGTTGTAGGTCCTTCTCCACTTGGTTGTAGGCCTGGTCCTGCAGCAGCGATCTAATCTTGTCCCAGTAGTCAGCCGGTCTTAGCAGCACCGTCTCGTTCCCTTTGTCCGCTTATAACACTGCAAGTGCATTTATGTAGCTTGTGCAATCACGTAGAAAATTTGGTTTATTACGCACTACTCCCCGAAAAGAACAAATAGTCCTGTCACGGAAAAGCCACGTATAACACTACCGTCTGCTGCTACTATACCATAACCTCAAAGCAGGAGGCAGTTCGTATAATGGAACTAGTTTGTTAAAGTAATTATGGTGTAAAGCTACAGCGCAATATTACTCTCTGAGAGGAATTTTGTTATGTTGACCGTGTTGTACCTAACGGAGATGGCTTATCGGAAGTGAAAGTCAGAATTACGTAAATATTTAAACAGTAACAAAAAATAATTTGCCTATCCACAGTGTCCAAATGATAATAACAACGGTCGCCAGTCTAATAAGGCATAAGAATGAGTAACATTCTTATCAAGAAACTGAAAATAAGTAACTTCAATGGGCAATCACAGCCTATACTTCGTCACACGAGAGTGCAATGAACTCTGGCACCTGCATATGTTCACGTCAAAGAAAGTGCTAACAGTTATAAGAGAACATTGCTATTTGCATAATGGTAACAGAAAATGACGTATACTTTTGCCTCCAAGGGTAGGTCAAATTGAATGGTCTCAATAGTATTACTATCAATATTCGCTATAGAATCATAAAATAGGCATAGGTTCAATATTACTTTTCAATCATTTTCCGACATGAAATATAGATATGGTGTACAGCAAAATTAGTTCTTGTGCAAAGATTAACTCTCTCACTACTAAACACTCTTTTATTTACAATGAAAATTAAATGGAATTCACTAACAGATTACTTTTCACTGTCTTTTGAATAAAGAAGTTACTGTTTTCATAGATAGTTGTCTTTCTATTAATCGTTATGTAGCATGAGCACAATAGACAAACTATGGAACCTGTTACAACATTAATATGCCGTTTCAATACACAAGAGAAACCCAATATTGTACAAAATTTGACTTGAATAGCAAGAGTAATTGAAACTTTCTATAATTAAGTAACTTTGCGCCTTTGTCAATGGGGGGAGGGGCTTAATCATGACCACTGTAGCAGGGAAAACTAAACACACTTTCATTACATCAGTGAAACACTTAGCAAGCATGAACATGTAACTCTCAACAGTTGCAGTTCTGAACTTTTACTGCAGTGAAACACAAAAATTGAGATATTTGTTAGATCCTTCCAACAAACATTATTTATCTTATCTATATATGACGGTAGTATCTGTTCCCGAAAGAACAGTTACCGTGGATGGCCACGCAGCTTTGCTAGAAATGAAATGATAATTAAATGGACACCCTAGCTGCAAACAGGCGTTGATGTACTTCATTGGGGACATGTTGAAAATGTGTGCCCCGACCGGGACTCGAACCCGGGATCTCCTGCTAACATGGCAGACGCTCTATCTATCTGATATTACCATTTCATTTCTAGCAAAACTGCATGGTCATCCACGGTAACTGTTCTTTCGGGAACAGATACTACCGTCATATATAGTTAAAATATGGCTTCCCGGCCATTGACCTTCTTGTGCGAACGCACACTCTACGCCCGAACTCGTACGTGACTTGGTAGATTAATCTGCCACGAGTAATGAGTATGATGGGCAAACATCTATTAGGCGCACTACGAATGTAGTGGTGTGGACATGTTGGGAATGTGGATCTCACGGGGAGCGTGCAAGGGATAAGTCCCCGCAGACGCACGGTCCTATGTGCCCGCGATGGCTCAGATGGATAGAGCGTCTGCCATGTAAGCAGGAGATCCCTGGTTCGAGTCCCGGTCGGGGCACACACTTTCAACATGTCCCCAATGAAGTACATCAACGCCTGTTTGCAGCTAGGGTGATCATTTCGTTATTAATCTTAGCATACTCTATTGCCATATTAATTTTAATATGCTTTCAATAAAGGACGCTCGGTAATCATAGTTCAAACAGAGAGGAACCTGAGAAGTTTTGTCATAAGAAAAAAATCAAGGTAGGCACATAAATTAAATTATAAATTATCTTATATTTCAGCTCACTAACACAACCAATGAGCTGATCCTTCACTGTACATTGCTGTCGTTCTTCTGTTCTATTACAGTGATTGCGCAATGTGGTGGCGTGTACATGTTGGTAGGTGGATTTGCAGGTGGAATTGCTGGACTCTGTCATTTCTTGGTGGCGATGATAGATACCAATTTCAGAATAGTTCCAGCTCTTTATCCATCCATCCGAATCATTGGAAAGCGTCAGGAAAAGCCTCTCTCGGAACCAGCACGATACACAACTTTTACATGAGCAGTTGATAGTTTGGTAGCTCGTCCCCGACTGACTCTTGGTTCCACCTTTTCTACCTAGGCCAACCACAATTTGCGCGCGATACACAGTTTCGTTCCCGAGGGGAACCTCAACACCTTTTACATACGAAATAACTAAGAATCCTAAGTGAAAGTCAGCAGTTTACATAACAGCTAACAAATATTTTAAATAAAATAGAACATTTGCACATATTGGTGGTCCTACACAAAATAATTTAAATAAAGTTATTTAATTTTAAAGATAACCGAAGAGATTATATGACAAAGACAAAACATATAATTTGCTCATATTGCACATATTACAGAGTTTACAATTCCTACACTCTAAAAGACATCACAGTTTTTTACAAAGAAAGGAGTATGCAATTCTGTGTTATTGATTCAATCAAACACATTTACAGAAGCTCAACAATGGAATGTTGAACAAAATAGAAAGCAAAATGAATCAACAAAAGGTATGTAGTGTCTAAGCTATGGTGTTACACGCTGGTACAATGACAGTATCCTCATCTTCTCTGAGACTGCGTATCGCCCTACGTTCCGCTGCCCATATGTTGGTTTTAGGCATTCTCGCTCTGTCTGTGATTCTGCAGGTCTCCTTTCTCACCAGCTTCAGACGGGAGCCCGCTGATGGTCTCTTCAACGCTGCTGATCATCTCCAGTTTTGGTAACGCGCTCGGAACTGGTGCAACGTTTAATCCTTTGGGTAGGAGGGATGTTGTCGCCTCATCCACTTCCTTGCAGGTTAGGTTGACAAGGGTCCTCGATCCTCGGTGTCGACCTCCTGCAGTTGTGCCCCTGGTAGTCGTTGGAACTCGTTTTGTTGTTTCGTGGTGGCCTTCCGGTTCCACAGTTCACTGGAGGCGAAGGTGTTGGCATCAACCCACTCCCATGTGATAGGGGAGAGTGTCGAAGCCAGTTTCAGGTGGCATGCTAGTAAGGCACGTTCAATTTTGTCGAGTTCAGACCGTGTAATGTGTTCCCTCTCCAGTGCCGAGCTGGCACGTTGCAAGATGCATTTGGTTCTTACCGTAGGGATAGGATGTAGCAGGTGTGTGAACTGCGGCATATAAAAGAAAATTTGTTGCAAATGTCAGGAAATTCGCCAATAGTCCGCTATAACTTGGCGGAAACCGCACATTGATATATTTATTCATTCTAGATATACGAGGGCAGTTCAATAAGTAATGCAACACATTTTTTTTCTGAAACAGGGGTTGTTTTATTCAGCATTGAAATACACCAGGTTATTCCCCAATCTTTTAGCTACACAACACTATTTTTCAACGTAATCTCCATTCAATGCTATGGCCTTACGCCACCTTGAAATGAGGGCCTGTATGCCTGCACGGTACCATTCCACTGGTCGATGTCGGAGCCAACGTCGTACTGCATCAATAACTTCTTCATCATCCGCGTAGTGCCTCCCACGGATTGCGTCTTTCATTGGGCCAAACATATGGAAATCCGACGGTGCGAGATCGGGGCTGTAGGGTGCATGAGGAAGAACAGTCCACTGAAGTTTTGTGAGCTCCTCTCGGGTGCGAAGACTTGTGTGAGGTTTTGCGTTGTCATGAAGAAGTTCGTTCAGATTTTTGTGCCTACGAACACGCTGAAGTCGTTTCTTCAACTTCTGAAGAGTAGCACAATACACTGCAGAGTTGATCAGAATGAGATTTTCACTCTGCAGCGGAGTGTGCGCTGATATGAAACTTCCTGGCAGATTAAAACTGTGTGCCCGACCGAGAGTCGAACTCGGGACCTTTGCCTTTCGCGGGCAAGTGCTCTCTCCTGCAGGAGAGCTTCTGTAAAGTTTGGAAGGTAGGAGACGAGGTACTGGCAGAAGTAAAGCTGTGAGTACCGGGCGTGAGTCGTGCTTCGGTAGCTCAGTTGGTTATAGCACTTGCCCGCGAAAGGCAAAGGTCCCGAGTTCGACTCTCGGTCGGGCACACAGTTTTAATTCAGAGTTGATCGTTTGACCTTGGGGAAGGACATCGAACAGAATAACCCCTTCAGCGTCCCAGAAGACTGTAACCATGACTTTACCGGCTGAGGGTATGGCTTTAAACTTTCTCTTGGTAGGGGAGTGGGTGTGGCGCCACTCCATTGATTGCCGTTTTGTTTCAGGTTCGAAGTGATGAACCCATGTTTCATCACCTGTAACAATCTTTGACAAGAAATTGTCGCCCTCAGCCACATGACGAGCAAGCAATTCCGCACAGATGGTTCTCCTTTCCTTTTTATGGTGTTCGGTTAGACAACGAGGGACCCAGCGGGAACAAACCTTTGAATATCCCAACTGGTGAACAATTGTGACAGCACTACCAACAGAGATGTCAAGTTGAGCACTGAGTTGTTTGATGGTGATCCGTCGATTATCTCGAACGAGTGTGTTCGCACGCTCCGCCATTGCAGGAGTCACAGCTGTGCACGGCCGGCCCGCACGCGGGAGATCAGTCTTGCTTGACCTTGCGGCGATGATGACACACGCTTTGCCCAACGACTCACCGTGCTTTTGTCCACTGCCAGATCACCGTAGACATTCTGCAAGCGCCTATGAATATCTTGAGATGCCCTGGTTTTCCGCCAAAAGAAACTCGATCACTGCCCGTTGTTTGCAACGCACATCCGTTACAGACGCCATTTTAACAGCTCCGTACAGCGCTGCCACCTGTCGGAAGTCAGTGAAACTATACGAGACGAAGCGGGAATGTTTGAAAATATTCCACAAGAAATTTCCGGTTTTTTCAACCAAAATTGGCCGAGAAAAAAAATGTGTTGCATTACTTATTGAACTGCCCTCGTATTTGCGTTGGCCTGTCTGAACTGTCTCACTGTGTATATTACAGAGTATCATTTGTTTATTCTTTCAGATATGGTGTTGCTTGCTGTGTTGTCTATGTTCCGTATCTCTGTGCTTTTGCAGACTAATTTAGTTTCTCACTTGTGTGAACGGTCCCTTTGATTACCATTCATTTTATTATGTTCCCGTCGAGCTCGTTTTTAATTCGTTTTTATTACATTTCTTTTTCTGTTCATTTTACGCTGACATCAAGCACAAGATGTGAACTGGATAATACTCAGCACCTTATAAACTTTTGTCATCGCTAAAATATTTAAAATGATACAGCATCTTGTCCAAAAGGTCATGTCCATATACCTACTGCTCACAGATTTTTTACTCCTGTTACTTCCTATAATGAATGTAGAACTTGAACAAAGATTGAAAATTTTTGATTCTCTCATTTCGAGATACGTAGAGCCAAAATATTAAATGAAATAAACAAACAAAAGAAAACTAGTCCGTCCATCGATCGCTGCTTTTCTAGAAAAGTGATAAGTGGTCGAATACTACAAAAAATCTGCCTTATTCTCCTATAATTAGTGATAAATGCTGCACACTGAGGTTGAAAATCTCTGTTTTTTTTTTCGTCCATTTTCTATGAATACAAGCATATAACGGCATTTTATGTAGACCCAGGCAGCAGGTCAGATACATTTTATTTTTGTTGTCTACTATTTACAAAGAGCTGTTAAGTTTTTAATTTATTGCTGTTACCATAGCTTCCTTCCTCTTTTATTATTTCATGGATTCCGGTGACGACAATGAAAAACTACCGTGGAGATCAGGCGAGAGCAGGTCTTGCACACGGCACGTACAGGCATACCTTAAGCCACGACGCAAGGCAACCTAGACTTTATTGTCTCAGCAATGCTGTACCAATTGTTATGCTATGTGTTTGTTGCTCGTTTCTGTCGGCATTATTATTAAAGTAGTGCTGATCGCGTTTTCCGTTTTCCATAACAACTTTATATTTCATAGTAATACAAACTTTACGAATAAAAATTACTTCTTTTAAAAAATATATTTAAAAAGGAAAAAGTTTTGGCACTGCTGCAATGGATAATTGATGTTCGACTTTTTATTCGGTTATTAGTAAAAATTAAAAAACACCTGTCATAATCAGGACCTAACAAATGCCAAAAAACACTGGTAACTCAAAACTAAAATACCAGTATCGTTTTAACCGGTTGGTTTTTCCCATCCCTACATCAAACTAGGGACAGACTTTCCTAGCGATTGATTAAAACAGCCGTATGTGCTATAACAGTGATGAGATGGGGCTCTGTATCAGAACGTGCTCGTTAACATATTGCCTACCTTACTGGAAGATGTTCCATGTCAACGAAGGGTGCGGATGTGATTTTTTCACGATAGCGCAGCAGCAGTAATGGGCGTGACACCACACCTCGCCTTCCTAGTGCCTCGATCCTGAATCCTGTAGACGTTAGTTTTCGGGGATAATTGAATGAATGGTTGCACTTTACTGCAGTCAACGACTTGCAGACAGTACATAAAAACATCATGCATGAGTACCAGCAGGTACGACAACAAATGGGTCAACTTGAAAGAAAGAGAATGATTGGTTAGGCAAAGGATGCATTGGTGAAAACTACCTTTGAGCAGAACTCATGAATGGATGGCATGTTAAGTCATTCCCATAAACAAGTGTTAGACATGTAAATGTATGTGTTTGTGGACCAACGTATAGTGGATTTAGTTTTCTTGTCTCGATGAGAGCCAAGCTCTCATAATAGCTGGCAGTATTTTTAACACACTCTGTACATCTACATGTATATGTAGATGTTATACGAATCCTGTTATATCCTAGCCAGTAATGCCAACCGAGCCCGCTGCCAAAAGGTTGGCAGCATCAAAGTCCGGACGCCGTCCGCATAAGCAGCGCCAGCGATACAGGAAATCGCCGCAAGTCTGCGCGCGCCACCGCTGGCTTCTGGCTTCTTAAGCGCTGGAGTCGCAAGCGCTAGGACAGTTCTGTATTCGCCGCTCAGTTGTATACTCGCCACCGATTTGTGTACTTGCTAGTCAGTTGTGTGTTCATCGCAGCAGAGTTGTTGTTTGTCGTCAGCCGACGCTGACCTAGCCGCTCCGGCTCGAACTAGACACATTTCTGTAGACACGGAGTTCACTACTGTGTTTCTGTATCTTCGTTAATAAAGATAAGTACCGACTTTTATTTAATCAGAGTGTTTGGGTTTTCATCTTTCTGTTCACTGTTCCAGCGGACCGGTCGGCCCGCTATTAAAAGTGTGGCGGTGACTTCGTAAGCCGTTTCTACAGCGAAGTGTTTGTCGCTACGAACGCCGCCACAAAAAATCCTACTACATGTTTCTAGGGGTTTTAAAGTTCTGATAAGGTATCCTTGTCAGAAAATGTAACGTTTGGTTATAAAATAAATTTGAAGATCCTCCGCTTCAAGGTATTGCAAATGATTGTGGAACTGCACAACGCTTGTATCGACAACGTTTTTCTGATTACCTCAGCCCGTCATAAACTATTCTGTCCGACTAGAGAAGTAGCTGCCAGAAATTGGTATGCTCGCAACTAAGAGGGTTGACTGAGGTGCTCCACAAATGCGCTCCATGGTTTGTGAACAGTGCCTTAGATACACCTTGTGCTACGAACAGCGAGGTTGCCAATTGGGGCAGCTTCTTTAGAGCACAAAGATCAGAGTTGCCTTCGCTGTGTGCGTACCATGAAACCGGATATTTGAAAGTGATTCTATCTTCGGACTTACTTTACATCCAAAAGGTGTATTCCGGCGTGGGTTCCTTATCCAAACTATACTATGTCCTCTCTCCAACCCATAGAAGCCTGTAACAGTAATAAATTATGAAACACGCCATATACTCCTCAGGGCACTGTACAGTTCATAGTGGAGGGAACTTCGTACCAATCTCATCATTTTTCATTCCTACTCCATTCGCCTACGAAGCCAAAAAGTCATCAAATGCCTCTCTACATTCCCTACTGTCCCTTATCATATCGTCAAGGTCGCTTTACCACGGCGGCAGGATCACACAGTCTTCTTCGAAAATTGGGCCTCAAAATTTCGCCATCAGGATTTCTTAGATAGCACGAAACCTTTCCTGCAAAGAAACCAATTTAATTTCCCGACCATTTCGGATACACTTTACTACTGGTTATACAAACGCGTTACGATTCTAAAAGTGCGCCTCTGAATTCGTTCTGTGTCATGTTATTACTCTAGGATTGGTCATACAAGAATGCGACTTCCTTCACAGATGCCTTGTATTTTCCTGGAACCCTCCCTACAAATCATAGTCTTGCAGTAACGTATCTTAATACTTACTGGAGAACGAACATTGTCTGCATAAAAACCAACATGGTTCCCATAAACAGAACTCTTTCCCAATTCAGCTTGGTCTGTCCGTCCGTGAGATCCGAAGTGCCAAAGAAATCAGGCTAATGTCATATCCCTTAACTTCAAGAAAGTATTCAATACAGGCCCGCCCCGTAATTTAACGAACAAAATACGAGCTTACTGCGTATCGGACAAATGTGTAACTGCATTCAAGGCTTCCTTGCAGACACAATGTAACACATCACTCTCCAATGAACAAAACTGACAGATGTAAAACTCAAGACAATTCCAAGTAAATGTGATAGCACCGTTACCCGTTAAACTATGTACAAATGATCTAGTCGATAACAATTGAAGGCGAGTCGCAGATGCTGCTGTTCTTCATAAGAGTGTAACAAAACCAGAAAATTGTAGCGAACTCCAGGAAGATCTGCAGGGGCTGATAATGTCAGCAGACAAACAAAAGGTGAACGAAGTGAAAATGAACATAGAGGGAGCAATGACCGAAGCGGACAAAGCATTTGAAAGTAAAACGTTGTCAGCAGATTCGGCTAAACCCCATAAGAGGCTTTAGTCTTACGTAAACCAGTAAGCAGTTTGAAATAATCTATTCACTCACTCAGCGGCCTTACAAGCACCGAAACGGAAGATAGCTGAGAAAACGCCGAAATACTGAAATCGGTATTCCGAGATAGTTTCACCGCGGAAGATCGTAATAAAGAGCCTCCTATCAATTATCTTACAAACTTCGAAATGGCAGATATCGAGATAATCGATCGCGGAATAGAAAAGCAGCTACAGTCGCTTTGTAGTGCAACAGAATCAGGACCTGGCGAAATACCTGTTAAGATTCTACAAAGATTATGCGAAAGAACTTGCTCCCGTTCTAGCAGGAGTTTATCGTAGTTCGCTGGATCAAAAGGGTACCTATCGATTGCAAGTCGAGGTAATTCCCGTTTCCAAGAAGCGTCGGAGGACAGATGCACATAATTATAGATCCATGTCTTTGAAATCATCTGCTGTGGATTTATAGAATAGGTTTTATGCTCAAGACTAATGACTGTTTGGAGAAACAAAATATCCTCCATAAAACTCAACACGAATCCCGCAAACGTAAATTAGCTGGCACCGACCTTCCATGAAATCCACGAAGCTGTAAACAGCGGCGCTTGGTTTGCATGACGTTCATTGATTTCAGAATGGCATTTGACACTGTTCCGTACTGTCGTTTACTGAAAAGAATACGAGCTTACCGAGCATCAGATCAGACTTCCGACTGGATCCTAGAATCCCTTGCGGAAAACACGTCAATCATAACAGAACAAAATCAACGGATTTAAAGGTAATTTCCGGAGTACCCAAAGAAATGTGAGAAAATCGTTACTCTTTACAATGTACTGTATATAAATGATCTGGTAAAAAGTATAGGAAGCTTTTTGGGACTGTTTGCAGATGATCGATTTACAGGATGACCCACAGAGGATTGATGAATGGTGCACTCTCTGGCAGTTGAACCTGAACGTAAAGAAATATAACACACTGCACATGCATAGGGAAAACAATCCACTCCTGTAAAATTACAATATTGATAATTGCTGGAAACAGCATCTACCGTAAAATGTATACAATGTAAAAGTAACTATCCAGCGCGACTCGAAGTGGAATGTCCGCAGGTCGTGGTCTCGAGGTCGCGTTCTCGCTTCCCGAGCGCGGGGTCCCGGGTTCGGTTCCCGGCGGGGTCAGGGATTTTCACCTGCCTCGAGATGACTGGGTGTTTGTGTTGTCCTCATCATTTCATCATCATTCATGCAAGTGGTAAGACTGAGTTGTGAAAAGGTTGGGAATTTGTACGGGCGCTGATAACCACACAGTTGAGCGCCCCACAAACCAAACATCATCATCGTCATCGCAGTGGAATGATCGCGTAAAATAGTACGAAAAGCAAATGCCAGTGTGAGATTCATGGGAATTAACTCATCCACGGAAGAAGTGGGTTACAAGGCACTTGTTCGACCGGTTCTTGAGTGCTGTTCACCAGTCTCGGACCATTACCAGATAGGACAGAAAGAGGAGAAACAGAAGATCGAAATAAGAGCGGTGCATTTCGTCAGGGCATCGTTTAGTCAGCGCGAGAGCGTCACAGTGGTGCTCAAAAAAAGCCGGTGGCAGACACTACAAGACCGGTGTTGGGCATCACGGAGACATTTACTACTGAAATATTTAGAAGGTACTTTCCAGGTGGATTCGGCCGACGTATGAGTTCCACCCACATACAACTTGCGAAATCACCACAATGAGAAAATTCGAGAGAGTAGAGCTGAAACAGAGGATTACCGACAATCATTCCTCCCGCGCCCCATTCGCGAATGGAAAAGATAAGCGGGGGTTCAGTGACTGATACCAGAAATACCCTCTGCCACACACTGTCAGGTAGCTCCGGAGTATTGATGTAGATGCAGATGTAGGTTGGTTTAGGATCTGGTAATTGTCCTGAACGTATATAAATGTTACGTATTGCCCATAAATAGGTGAAGAGATCCACTGTTGTGCGATTACACTATTGGCGGTAAGGTAATGTAGACATTAATCACCATAAAGTACTGAAACCAGATGGCACTTATAAGAGTCGAGGGGCACGAAAGGGAAGCAGTGGTTGGGAAGGGAGTGAGACAGGGTTGTAGCCTATCCCTGATGTTATTCAATCTGTATATTGAGCAAGCAGTGAAGGAAACAAAAGAAAAATTCGGAGTAGGTATTAAAATCCACGGAGAAGAAATAAAAACTTTGAAGTTCCCCGATGACATTGTAATTCTGTCAGAGACAGCAAAGGACTTAGAAGAGCAGTTGAACGGAATGGATAGTGTCATGAAAGGAGGGTATAAGATGAACATCAACAAAAGCAAAACGAGGATAATGGAATGTAGGCGAATTAAGTCGGGTGATGCTGAGGGAATTAGATTAGGAAATGAGACACTTAAAGTAGTAAAGGAGTTTTGCTATTTGGGCAGCAAAATAACTGATGATGGTCGAAGTAGAGAGGATATAAAATGTAGACTGGCAATGGCAAGGAAAGCATTTATGAAGAAGAGAAATTTGTTAACATCGAGTATTGATTTAAGTGTCAGGAAGTCGTTGCTGAAAGTATTTGTATGGAGCGTAGCCATGTATGGAAGTGAAACATGGACGATAACTAGTTTGGACAAGAAGAGAATAGAAGCTTTCGAAATGTGGTGCTACAGAAGAATACTGAAGATTAGATGGGTAGATCATATAACTAATGAGGAGGTATTGAATAGGACTGGGGAGAAGAGAAGTTTGTGGCACAACTTAACTAGAAGAAGGGATTGGTTGGTAGGACATGTTCTGAGGCATCAAGGGATCACCAATTTAGTATTGGAGGACAGCGTGGAGGGTAAAAATCGTAGAGGGAGACCAAGAGATGAATACACTAAACAGATTCAGAAGGATGTAGGTTGCAGTAGGTACTGGGAGATGAAGAAGTTTGCACAGGATAGAGTAGCATGGAGAGCTGCATCAGACCAGTCTCAGGACTGAAGACCACAACAGCAACAACAACAAAGTACAGAAATGTTTCCATGTGCTGAAGTGTCTCCGTCAGGACCGACCTAAAGAGGAATGACTATATAACCAAAACAGTAGGAAAGGAAGACGCAAAGTTAAGATTATAGAAAGCATCTTAAGGAATTGTGGCTTATAATGCACTTGCTCGAACGATACTGTATCATTGCTCATCAGTCTGGGACCCTTTCTGGATTGGATTAGTAGAGACAGACAAGGCAAGACGAAGAGTGGCGCATTTCGTCACCGGTGGTTCCAGAAGTACCCTCTGCTTGTAGAGTGTAGATGTAGACATAGGAACTGACTTTGCGTGATAGTTACCTTTCACATACATTCTTAGTATTGATTCCAAATACTCGATGCGACATGCCCAAGGGCAAATACTACCAGTTTCCTTCTGTTTATTATAGGTGTTATACACTACATGAGCAGTGGCGGCCGAAGAATTCCAGAAATGAGAAGTGACTCACATTTTGTCAACGGCGTAGCCAAACAGGGCGAGGGAACGTACAGGAGTTCAAGCACTCTCTTGCCTTTGTGATGCGAAATTGTCCCTAAAAGGAGGAAGAATCAGCAGTGCCCAAAGGAATGAGGATACAGAAGGCAATGGAAACCACTGCATTAAAGACACATAACGTATATTTACAGGACATATGGCCTGTAACTGAAAAGTGTCATGATAATATCTCCATTGGCAGTAGATTGGGAATTAGTCCCACATTCGGATCTCTGGGAGGGGATTGCCAAGGGGGAGGTCACCGTGAGAAAATGATTGTATAATCAACGAAAGGATATCATTCTACGAGTCGGGGCGAGGAATGTCAGAAGTTTGAACGTAGCAGGGAATCTAGAAAATCTGTAAAGGGAAATGTAAAGGCTCTTTCTTTAAGGGGCGTTCAAAAGGAAACGATCCGGAGGTATAATTACAGAAACCAGTAACTGTATGTTAGAAGTACTGACCCTGGCTTTTTAGACACTTGTCCCACTGTGACACAAGGCGGTGAATGGCTGCTCATAAAATTCCCAGGTCTGCTATGTTAACCAGTTCCGTACGTCCAGCTGGACGTCGACGTGAATCAGAAAGGTTATGCTGATGTTCTTCTTTGACCAAGATACCCCCCTTCTGATTCACTTCCTGCATCACGGGACAACAGTGAATGCCCTGCGTCACTCGCAAACCTTGCCCACTCTTCGCCAAGCGATCAAATCAAAACGACCAGCCAATCTCATCCGTGGGGTCATTCTGCTCCACGACAGTGCAAAGCCTCATACGGTCAACACAGTCGAGGCACTCCTGCAGAAATTCAAATTGGAGGTTCTCGGCCTCCCCTCATACAGTCTGGACCTCTCTCCCTGTGATTTCGCCATTTTTGGTCCCCTTAAAAAGGCCCTGAGGGGCAAACTATTCACCTCGGAACTCGTTAACATCGCAGCCCCGGCAATTTTATGAGACAGCCATTCACCGCCTTGTGTCACAGTGGAACAAGTGTCTCAAAAGCCAGGGTCAATACTTTTAACATACAGGTACCGGTTTATGTAATTAAGCCTCCAGCTCGTTTCTTTTTGAACGCCCCTTATAGATATAGTGGGCGTCAGTGAAGTGAAATGGAGAGAAGATAATGATTTTTGGTCAGACGAGCATGGGGATTATCTACAGCAGCATGCATGGTATGCATGGAAAACCCATGGAGATACGGGAAGATTTCAGTTACATTACATCGTGGTGAGGGAGAGATTCCGGAATCAGATACTGAATTGTAAGGCGTTCCCAGAGGAAAGATACAGACTCAGATCAAAATTTGGTAATAATGAAGAATAGGCTAACGTTTAAAAGTCAGGAAGAATCAATACCTAAAGAAGTGGGTTACAGAAGTACTAAGGAATGAAGACATACGCTTCAAGTTCTCTGAGGCTATAGCTACTGCGGTAATAACTAATTCAAGAGGCAGTTAATTTGAACAGGAATAGACATCTCCAAAAACGATAGTCACACAAGGTGGAGAGAAAGACATCTGTACAAGGAAGGTAACTGCAAAGAAACGATGGGGAGCAGGAGAAATATTTCAACTGATCGATGAACCAAGGAAGTACCAAAATAATGAGGGACATTCAGGAATACATACTTACAAGTCACTTAGGAATGAAATAAATAGGAAGTGCAGAGAAGCTAAGGCGAAATGTCTACATGAAAAATGTGAAGAAATCTAAAACAATGCTAGAAGAACTTACTCAGTATATAGAAAAGTCAAAACAACCTTCGGTCAAATTTAAAGCAATGGTTGTAACATTAACATTGCAACGGGAATTTCACTCTAAAATGCAGAGGAGAGTGCAGGTAGGTACAACAAATATATTGGTAGTCTATATGAGGGGGTATACTTGTCTGCTGACGTGATAGGCGAAGAAACAGCAGTCGATGTAGAAGATATAGGATATTCAGTATTAGAATCAGAATTTGAAAGATCTTTGAAAGACTTACGGTCGAATAAGGCAGAAGTGATAGAACAACATTCCCCCAGAATTTCGAAAAATCATTGAGGGAAACAGTAACAAAACGCCTATTCACGATGTTGTGTAGAATGTATGAATCAGGCGATATACCATCTGACTTTCGAAGAAACATCATCCACACAATTCCATGTACTGCAAAAGCTGACAAGTGAGAGAACTATCGAAAAGTCAGGTTAACAGTTCACGCATCCATTTTGCTGGCAGGAATAATATACAGAAGAATGGTAAAGAAAATTGAGGATGTATTAGGTGACGATCGGTTTGGCTTTAGGAAAGGCAAAGGCACCATAGAGAGAGTTCTGACGTTTCGATTAATACTGGAAGCAAGACTGAAGAAAAACCAAGACGGATTCATAGGTTTTTTCGACCTGGAGAAAAGCTTCGACAATATCAAATGGTGCAGCTTGTTCGAAATCCTGGGAAGAGTAGGCGTAAGCTATAGCAAAATAACCCATGACAGACGGAGCAAAGAGGACATAAAAAGCAGACTAAGACTTGGAAAAGGCATTTCTGGCCACGAGAAGTCTACTAACATCAACAATAGCTCTTAATTTGAGGAAGAAACTTCTGAGAATGTTCCTTTGGAGCAAAGAATCGTATGGCAGTTAGAGAGTGAAAAGATTCGAAGCACTTGAAATGTGGTGCTACAGGAGAATGTTGAAGATTCAGTGGACTGATAAGATAAGAAATGAGGAGGTTCTCCACTGAATCGGCAAGGAAACCAATATATGGAATTCGCTGACAAGAAAAATGTATACGATGATAGGACATCTTTAAGACATCAGGGAATAACTCCCATGGTACTGTAGGGAACTGCAGAGGGTAAAAACTGCAGAAGATGACAGAGATTGAGAAACATCTAGTAAATAATTGAGGATTTAAGATGCTTGTGCTCCTCTGGGATGGAAAGACTGGCGTCAAACAAGTCAGAAGACTGATGACTTGAAAAAAATACAAAAAAAAAAAAATTGGCATTTGTGAAACACAAAACTGACAGTAGTGAAACTCACTGAGCCACGGATGCAGATCATGATTATGATGCTTTATTACGACAGCTTCCCTTGGGCAGAGAAAGCTTCCCAATTTAAGAGGTCGTTCCCTACGTAGGTGACACCGCAGGGAATCTGTGCGACCCCGTTTCTGGGTCGTGGAATGACGGCTGACGGGTCGTTACTGTGCGCAGCGGGTCGCAGCAAAGTGGCCTGTTTGCAGGGGGAGCCATCTGGCGGCGGATCGCGGCCACTGGGGCAATAAGGAAGGCGCGTTATCATTATCAGCACCCGCCACAGTAGCGAGTGTGCTATACTGCGAGCGCTGGGTGGACAACAATGTCGCCTCCTCTTTACTGTCGCCATAATTGCTCCCTTCAGCGTAAACAATGAACCCCGTGCACTGTTTCAATGGTTGTTGTCCACTTGTGCACACCAAGCATTCTACACGACTCAACGTTCCGTATTTCATTGCGATGAAATCGTTTTATTGTTATATGTTTCTACAGTTAAATCGTCAGTATTTCTATTGTGTTTACACCACCTTCTAGTTTATTCCTTAGCATGATGTAATGTTTAATTCGTGAATATTTACTATTTGCCTTACGTCTCTCAATGTTTGCCTGTTTAAGCAATATTTGTACATTAGTTGAGCTAAATACTCGTCGAAATCTTAACCAGTTTTATATTCCCTCTCTGCATATTAAGCCTCTCTTCTTCTTCCTGCTTCTTTTCATCACCTTTACCTCTATTTAACTTAAATTCGGATCCTGTCAATCCCATTTGCTTCCCTTCGCATTCTGGGAACGTTATGTTGTCATGATACACTGGAAGTAAAGAAATTCCTGGACCACTGTGAGTATGACCGCGATTACGATGCAGCTCGATTTTCCTTCAATAAATTTTAACAGAAATATTAGGAGAGTAATGTACCCTTTGAAGAAATAATAGCTGCACTTTCTTTAAGCAATTCATGGGATAATGGAATTTAGGGAACAACAAATGCAATGTCGAGCCAAAATATTGTGCCCACACTCACCACATGTTGGTCCAAGACCCAACTCTAACAAACGGGCGAAGTAGGCAGTTACATAGGAAGCAAAAATTTAGGGAGAGCCGATTTTTGGTTAGACACCCAGAAAATTTCGACAAACTGGTTTTTCTATCCGCTATGTTAACGTCAGTGATGTGACGGATGACCGATGATCTTCAGCATAATAAGGAGTAACCATCGTTCTGCCACTTCCTTGTCAAAGGGGTAAGAGGAGTCAACAGACGCTAGTAGCACTGTATTGCCGTTGAGAGAAGTATTTGCTCTTGAAAGTTGGAAACTAGAAAAAGCGTCAACGATAAACAATATGAGGAAGCAGAAGGCAATGGTAACCACTGCATTAAAGACACAACAAATGATACGTCGCCTGTACAAGATGATCCCTCCATTGCCAAAAATATCCAGATTAGTCTACCATTCTGATCTGCAGGAGGGGCTGTCAAGAGGAAGAGGGCGGTGGGAATTCTGGCCCAAACCGCTGATGTCAGCAGGTTTTGGTATCAGGATTCCTGATATCAATGAGATAAGTATCACCATTCCCAGAGTTGATAATGTAGGCATAAAAATTCCCAGGATCACTGATGTCAGCCTCAACATTACTGGAACTCCCTCCTCACTTAGAGAACTATTTGTTCTTTCACTCTGCATTTGCGTTTTACAGGTGCACTGACGTACTGTGATATACACTCCTGGAAATGGAAAAAAGAACACATTGACACCGGTGTGTCAGACCCACCATACTTGCTCCGGACACTGCGAGAGGGCTGTACAAGCAATGATCACACGCACGGCACAGCGGACACACCAGGAACCGCGGTGTTGGCCGTCGAATGGCGCTAGCTGCGCAGCATTTGTGCACCGCCGCCGTCAGTGTCAGCCAGTTTGCCGTGGCATACGGAGCTCCATCGCAGTCTTTAACACTGGTAGCATGCCGCGACAGCGTGGACGTGAACCGTATGTGCAGTTGACGGACTTTGAGCGAGGGCGTATAGTGGGCATGCGGGAGGCCGGGTGGACGTACCGCCGAATTGCTCAACACGTGGGGCGTGAGGTCTCCACAGTACATCGATGTTGTCGCCAGTGGTCGGCGGAAGGTGCACGTGCCCGTCGACCTGGGCCGGACCGCAGCGACGCACGGATGCACGCCAAGACCGTAGGATCCTACGCAGTGCCGTAGGGGACCGCACCGCCACTTCCCAGCAAATTAGGGACACTGTTGCTCCTGGGGTATCGGCGAGGACCATTCGCAACCGTCTCCATGAAGCTGGGCTACGGTCCCGCACACCGTTAGGCCGTCTTCCGCTCACGCCCCAACATCGTGCAGCCCGCCTCCAGTGGTGTCGCGACAGGCGTGAATGGAGGGACGAATGGAGACGTGTCGTCTTCAGCGATGAGAGTCGCTTCTGCCTTGGTGCCAATGATGGTCGTATGCGTGTTTGGCGCCGTGCAGGTGAGCGCCACAATCAGGACTGCATACGACCGAGGCACACAGGGCCAACACCCGGCATCATGGTGTGGGGAGCGATCTCCTACACTGGCCGTACACCACTGGTGATCGTCGAGGGGACACTGAATAGTGCACGGTACATCCAAACCGTCATCGAACCCATCGTTCTACCATTCCTAGACCGGCAAGGGAACTTGCTGTTCCAACAGGACAATGCACGTCCGCATGTATCCCGTGCCACCCAACGTGCTCTAGAAGGTGTAAGTCAACTACCCTGGCCAGTAAGATCTCCGAATCTGTCCCCCATTGAGCATGTTTGGGACTGGATGAAGCGTCGTCTCACGTGGTCTGCACGTCCAGCACGAACGCTGGTTCAACTGAGGCGCCAGGTGGAAATGGCATGGCAAGCCGTTCCACAGGACTACATCCAGCATCTCTACGATCGTCTCCATGGGAGAATTGCAGCCTGCATTGCTGCGAAAGGTGGATATACACTGTACTACTGCCGACATTGTGCATGCTCTGTTGCCTGTGTCTATGTGCCTGTGGTTCTGTCAGTGTGATCATGTGATGTATCTGACCCCAGGAATGTGTCAATAAAGTTTCCCCTTCCTGGGACAATGAATTCACGGTGTTCTTATTTCAATTTCCAGGAGTGTATTAATAACACCATGGCATTTTGTGTTGCAGTATGTATCCGATACGTTTGAACCAGGTTGTTATAATTGAACTGCTGGTGATCGGAATACTGCAGCGCAGACTACATAAATCATAGGGTGCTGAAACATAGTAGGTATGCTCATTAATCAGTGCGCTATGTTCAAAAAGTAATAGTTCCACTTTCTGTCACAAGATGGAAGTATGATGCTGTAAACAGTCAGAGAGTGAAATCTTTCCTGTTTTGATGTCAGTATCCTGTTTGTCAATTGGCGATGCACTTTGATTTCTTTTGTGAAGTGAATGTTGGTGTAAAGAGTTGACAGCAATGAAGTTTTGCACAAAAAATGCAATGGCCATTGAGAAGAAAGACGGTGCACTGCAGGTAAAAATGTTTTATCATAATGGCAGCAATAGCAACACTGTATTGTGTGGAATATCGCCAATGGAAACAGGTGTGAAGAGGCCCCATGTCGATAATTATGATAAAGAATATAAGCAAGAAATCTGGAGAAACAGGGGAATTTGTGGTGTGGCACGGAGAGGGAGGCGTCCATCCACATGGCACTCACTGATGTAGTCCCTGTACTTGTAACTCACTTTGCAGCACCTGCCTCAAATTCTGCAGCCAGTGCTCTTGCTGTGTCATGAGAAATGTCTCTCCACCAGTCAACTACTCAAAAGATTTTGAGGCACATTTTACACTGGTACCCCTACAATATTCCGAATGTGCATCAAATGAAGCTCCAAGATAGGCCACAATGTCGTGAGCTTGTCCCTGGTTTTTTGGCATACTTGGAAATAGATGACATATGGCTACGGTAGATTTTTTGGATGGATGAAGCATGTTTTAATCTGTGCAGTACTGTGGTTGCACACAACTGTCTTATACATGGTTCTACTCCACCATATTTTGTGCAGGTACACCCACTGCACTCAGATTATGTGACTGAGTGATGTGATTTCACAAGATCATTCATTCTCTATGCATTTTTCATCAAGGCGACCGCGCCTTACAGCATGTTATAAGGACCTCCTTATGCAACACATGATTCCAGCTTTGCGTGGAAGGAACTGTGTCCACACTACTATGTTCATTGTTTACGCTTGATGGGGCGACACTTTCCAAGAGAAAGATTTGTTTGAAGAAACTTTGGTAATGACCACATCATCTCAACACAGTTTTCATTTGTGTACCTTTGAGACTGCCTGACCTAAATCCATATGATTTCTGGTTGTGGGGATATCTTAAAGATATATCTATCAGGGACGTATCAGGACTCTTCCTCATCTGCAAGATAACATTCAATGATGTATCACATTGATTACACTGGATATTCTGCGATTAACTGTCGATCATACCATGTTTCTGAGGCAGAAGATCATATTTGGCACATGTTGGAACTTGTGACTATATACTAATAAACACTCCAGAACCACCATTATCATGTGTTTGATCGAACCTCCCATTTTGCAACACCCACACCACATTCTGACTGCCTATAGCGCCATACTCCCACCCGGTGGCAGAAAATGGGACTACTATTTTTCAGCACATTCCGTGAGTACACTAATTAACGAAAATACCTACAATTTGGCAGCGTCCTGCGATGCATACAGCCCACACTGCAGCACTTGAAACACCATTAGTTTAATTATAAGCAAATAGTATTCTGTGACTGCTTTCGACATCTTATAATTCCATAAACAATGTTTAATTGGTATTAATTTAAAATTTTGTATGTAGTACATCCCATTCATATGGTAATATGTTACCGCTATAACCAAACATGGGCATTAATAGGGCGAAAGTGTTGCCAAAGTTTGTGACATGGTTGTACAAACTGAGACTGCCTGATGCAGGACTTAACCATTTTCCATGCAAAGATTATGTTTTGTAGACTGTAAATTGGCAGTGACTAGTTTGAACAGATTGTCAGTTAGCAGCAGAATTAGTACTACAGAATGTTCTTGTGATCTGTATACTGAGCTATTAAAGGAAGTACAGTTTTTTAAAAGACAATATAATATATTTGAGGAGATGTAAAATTTTAATTTTTTGGGGGGTTTAATCACTTCGACTACTTCCATTCGTAATAACACAACTGTTTAGTTCATTTGTTCAAATAATACATGAAAATTGATTTATTAATCATATAAAATACACATAGTATGCAATGGATTATTCTAACAAATGCACTAACCTCGGTAGGCCCTCAAAATAGGAAAAAAGTGATTTACACTGCTATGATTTTAAACGTTCCACACTGACTTTATTCCAAAACAAAATCGCCACCATACACTATCCCAAGCCCAGTTGAGAAAGGAGGAGGGGGAGGAGCAACGTCCCTTTAAAAAACATTGGTTCAATTGGCCTGGGTGATAGTACCTTGTGACTGAGAAGACCGCAACAGTCATCGAGACAATGTGAGATCAGATGCTCCCTACAGTGACTCGAAGAGTGAAAGCAGCAACCCTCTCTGCTGGTGTTCAACTGACAGAGAAGAAAAGGTGAGTAGAACTCTTAAGTCCTGGTTGACATTGTACCAACGGAAACGTACTCTCATTTGAAATCTGGTCCCAGTGGGTGTGCCTTATGCAGTGGGCTAGTACCCATACATAACAAAAACATAACTCGCAAGTCACTAAGGTAGAAGTGAGATAGTACTCAGTCAGTGACAAGGCCATGATGAAGGAAAACGATTTGGTAGCAAAGATATGTCATGTGTAGGTACCTGGAATATAAGAGGAGGTTTTAATACAAAATAATTGGAGCTTAAAGAAAACCTTAAACCAAAAATATACACACTGCTGTAATAACAGAAACAAAGAAGAAACAAAGAAACAAAAGATTTAAATTATTACATATTAATTTAACGTGGAGTTGAACAAAGAAAATGAGCAGTGAGTGGAAGAGGCATTCTTATAGATGAAAAATGGAAAAAAGATGGATTTTTATGACTACACAATTGAAAGGATAGTAATTGCTTGATTCAGAATTGGTAGAGGACATTTGTGTATCATAGGAGTATATGAACCTGAACAAGGAAAATGCAAAGAATCTGAAATCATTTATGAAGAGCTGCAAAAACAAGTAAATAAATATAATGAAACTGATCATTTGTTAATACACTCCTGGAAATTGAAATAAGAACACCGTGAATTCATTGTCCCAGGAAGGGGAAACTTTATTGACACATTCCTGGGGTCAGATACATCACATGATCACACTGACAGAACCACAGGCACATAGACACAGGCAACAGAGCATGCACAATGTCGGCAGTAGTACAGTGTATATCCACCTTTCGCAGCAATGCAGGCTGCTATTCTCCCATGGAGACGATCGTAGAGATGCTGGATGTAGTCCTGTGGAACGGCTTGCCATGCCATTTCCACCTGGCGCCTCAGTTGAACCAGCGTTCGTGCTGGACGTGCAGACCGCGTGAGACGACGCTTCATCCAGTCCCAAACATGCTCAATGGGGGACAGATCCGGAGATCTTACTGGCCAGGGTAGTTGACTTACACCTTCTAGAGCACGTTGGGTGGCACGGGATACATGCGGACGTGCATTGTCCTGTTGGAACAGCAAGTTCCCTTGCCGGTCTAGGAATGGTAGAACGATGGGTTCGATGACGGTTTGGATGTACCGTGCACTATTCAGTGTCCCCTCGACGATCACCAGTGGTGTACGGCCAGTGTAGGAGATCGCTCCCCACACCATGATGCCGGGTGTTGGCCCTGTGTGCCTCGGTCGTATGCAGTCCTGATTGTGGCGCTCACCTGCACGGCGCCAAACACGCATACGACCATCATTGGCACCAAGGCAGAAGCGAATCTCATCGCTGAAGACGACACGTCTCCATTCGTCCCTCCATTCACGCCTGTCGCGACACCACTGGAGGCGGGCTGCACGATGTTGGGGCGTGAGCGGAAGACGGCCTAACGGTGTGCGGGACCGTAGCCCAGCTTCATGGAGACGGTTGCGAATGGTCCTCGCCGATACCCCAGGAGCAACAGTGTCCCTAATTTGCTGGGAAGTGGCGGTGCGGTCCCCTACGGCACTGCGTAGGATCCTATGGTCTTGGCGTGCATCCGTGCGTCGCTGCGGTCCGGCCCAGGTCGACGGGCACGTGCACCTTCCGCCGACCACTGGCGACAACATCGATGTACTGTGAAGACCTCACGCCCCACGTGTTGAGCAATTCGGCGGTACGTCCACCCGGCCTCCCGCATGCCCACTATACGCCCTCGCTCAAAGTCCGTCAACTGCACATACGGTTCACGTCCACGCTGTCGCGGCATGCTACCAGTGTTAAAGACTGCGATGGAGCTCCGTATGCCACGGCAAACTGGCTGACACTGACGGCGGCGGTGCACAAATGCTGCGCAGCTAGCGCCATTCGACGGCCAACACCGCGGTTCCTGGTGTGTCCGCTGTGCCGTGCGTGTGATCATTGCTTGTACAGCCCTCTCGCAGTGTCCGGAGCAAGTATGGTGGGTCTGACACACCGGTGTCAATGTGTTCTTTTTTCCATTTCCAGGAGTGTATAAGGAGACTTAAATGCAAGACTTGGAAAGTTACAATTAGTAGGTACAATAGGCACATTGGAGAAATAACGTCAGTGAAATTTGAAGACATTAAGAGGTTTTGCTACATTTATTCAGTGAAAAATTAAAAATACCTTCTTCCGAAATAAATAAATAAATACACCTGGAATGCAAAAGAATCACACTCAGTAATTGATCATGTAATAGTTAATGAGAAAATAAGCTCTCAAATTCGAGATAGTCACACATTTACAGATAATGAGATAGGCTCTGATCATTTCCTATTTGCTTTGGAGATTGAAATGTGGGCAATATGGAAGAAACACACAAATTTAAAGAAAACCCAGTTCCAAAACCTGAAATATCAAATATATCTTCTAAATTACGAAAGCTTAAGGAACTTATATCAACAAGCCTCAAGTAGACACTACAAATGGTTGAAACTAAGGACAATATTGAAGAAGAATGGGAAAGATTGAAAACAATAATGTTGAAAATACCTGATGAGGTACTAGGGAAAAGTAAAGTATCAAGCCAGAAAAGGGGTCTGAAAACATGGAATAGAGAAATTGAAAGAGAGCAAAATGTTTATGATGCATGTTTATGAACATGAACAAATGAAGCATGGGAAGTACATAAAGAAAAAAGAAATAAAAGTGATAATGTAATAAAAGGATACCATCCTTGGAAAAAGTCACTGCTAATGTTGAACATGACAGTCACAGAGGACAGAATATAGCATTTAAATTTATGAAGCATATAAGTAAAATGGAGAAAAATACTGTAGACATGAATATGATAAGATAAAATCAAAGGATACACCATTACAAAAATTTATGGTATGATGGAGACAGTGAAGAAACTTGTGCTAGAGAAATTGATAATAACTCTGTAGACCAAATAGACACTACAGAATTACAAGCAGCCTTAAATGTAGTAAGATATAAAAGCTACTGGCTTAGATGGCATTAATGCTGAATTAATCAGACATGATGGAACCGTTTTAGAATTTTAGTTCCTCCACTTTTTATGTATGTTTTGGAAGAAATGTTCTGCACCTGAAGAATGGAACACAGCTAAAGTAATTTCCGTATACAAAAAAAGGTAATAGGACAAACACAGTAAATTATAGAGGAATAAGGTTACTAAATATAGGATATACAATTTATGGGAAAATTCTTAACCAAAGACTACAAATTATTGCTGATACCATAATCTCAGAAGAATAATCAGGCTTCAGAAAGAAACATTTGTGTAATGATAAAACAAAGTACTGAAAAACGTCAGGAATATGGCTTGGAAATGCATTTAGTATTTATTGATTTTGAGAAAGCATTTTATAAGGTAGAAAGACCCATTCTGTGGAACAATTGTAAATGAAAGGTTTTGGTAAACACCTTATTAATACTAAAAACAGCTTATACATAAGTACAAAAATAGTTATAACTTCAGGTTCTAAATTATCACATGAAATTTTAATTAATGTAGGGGTACCACAAGTGTGCAGTCTATCACCCACTGCATTTAAGTTATATATTGATCACCTACCTGTAACGTGGACAGATGGAACACACTTAAGCGTTAAAATAGGCCCTACCATGTCATTGAATATTGTGTTATATGCCGATGGCCAGGCAGTTATACAGGAAACAGAAGATAATTTACATGGAGTGGTATACAGACTGAACCAAAACGTAGTATATCTGCAAATATATATCTACAAATAAGGCAAAGGAACGTATACTGTCAGATCGAAAATAATAATAAATGAGAAAGTTTCAGAACAAGTATTGTGGATATAATAAGGAATGCAACAATAAAGTCAGACTGTAAAGTGTTTTCAATTAATGACAGGATAAAAGAGAATAGAATGAAATGGGAGGATCATATTCATAGAATGACAGAAAACAAATTGCCAAAATTATCGGCCAACTGGAAATAAAGTTCCAGGTAGACGTTGTAAGAGATGGATGGATGGATGACAGAGACCGGAACACCTAATCTTTGAAAAGAGATGATGATCACGATGATAAAATCTTCGAACAGTGTAATATTTTTGTAATGATTTAGACAGCTGAGTTTGTACAAGGTATAAACTGTGGCATAAAAATAGAAGTACAAGTTAAACAAGCATGTACATTAAACAGTATTCTTCGAAATTGTGAACAGCTTATTCTTAGATTAAATGTTGAACATTACTTCCATCGACATTTGTGCATATTAGTAAACGAATACAGGATGTCTCAAACATTCGGGTCAAACTGAAAGTGGTGTGCATATTTATTGTGTGATGGGCATAAACAGAAACAGTGCATAACAACAACATAGCTCATATTATTGTTCAAAGTGACGACAACCAGTCTCAATACATGCATGGCAATGGTACATGATGTTCAGCCACACTTTCCTGAACATCGCTGTAGTCTGTTGCACCAGGAGGTAGCAGGCAACTTGAACCCGAGCAAGCATATCTTCATCCATTTCTCCCACTGTCTTGATGTAACCCCAAAGGAAAATTTCCAGATGTGTGAGATCCCCCAATCACACTACCAAAGGAACAGTCTCTCTCCTTCCAATCCAGTGATGAGGATACGTGTTGTTCAGGCTCTTGCACACATTAGCGTCGAAGTGGGCTAGTGTACTACTCTGTTGAGGCCGCCTTCCTTTGTGGAAAAAAGGGCCAGTCTCCAAGAACTGTGGCAGCACTTTTCACAGGAAGAACAGGTAACGTAAATCTAACAGGAAGACAGCAAATAAGATGATATTAGGTGAGTTTTGACTATGCCCACCCATAGTATGACAGAAAATGATTGCTGGTGGCCGTCGATGTGGGTGGCGTGGGGATTGTCCTCACTCCAGAATTAGCTGTAGCTGCTGATGAAAACACCATCACAGGTGAGTGAGGCCTGACCTGTGAACAATACAAACTGTATATAGTACAACATTACAGCACTGGAGCGGATAACCCATCAACAGAAGTGAACGTGGGTCTCAAACACTGTTACTCTCAGCATGGGCAAGTTGGTGGATGCTTGTTGCTGAGTGGTCGGCCACACAATCCAACCATCCAACCCCATCTCCTCAAAATCTGATGTTCAGGCATGTCTTTGGCAGGAACCTTGGTTTCTGGATCTCCATGGCACGAACGGCCCTGTCTCTTGTAAGTTGGCTTTGACAGAGATAAATTAGGAAGACGCCTGTCGGGAAAGCGTTCTCTGTACATTTGTGCTACTTTACAGGCACTACATCCTGCCACACAAAAAATCAAATACCTTTCTGCTAACTCTCGTGATGAGTAACTTTCCATCTTTGTCTACGTGTCATGCACTGTACGTAGTAACACACCTCGCCATGGACATCTCACATGCTGTCTGATGCAATGCACAACCACAACTGGTAGCGGGGATAGTGGTGTGTGTGTGTGCATACTATGAGCTAAGTTGCGTTCAGTACGTCTGTTTGGTGGTCTGCGTTTTCTCGTGTAAAACAGACACCTGGGATATTTGCAAGATTGCAGCAGATCTCTATATACAGTTATAATATATGCATTGAAACTGGTAGTTGTCACTTGGAACAGTTACTGCGAGCTACAGATTTGTTATGCAGTGTATGTTGTGCATTTTCGACTACTGGTTTCCTGTGTCAATACAATCGGTAGTCGATCCACTAAAACTTGTTTCAAAACGACCCAAAAGGCTTCAGGTGGCCTGTATACAGAGTGCGAAGAACGGTAAGAGATGTTTATGCTTGATGTGGCCATAGGTGTCACATCATAGGTGTCACATCGTTTGGTGTCGTTTGTGCTCTTTGGTACTTTTTTTTTTTAAGGATCCCCACAGAAAAAAAATCTACTGCCATGAGGTCAGGAGGGCGTGAAGTCAATCGAATAATGTGACCGAGTCCTATCTACCGCTCTGGGTATGTGCCTTCCAGTGTCCGTCTTTGTGCTTGAGTTCTATGTATGGGACAACTAGGATGCTGAAACCACCTAATCTGGCGTAGGACTAGTGGGTACAGCTTCAACAGCTGACACGTCTCCATAACCGCGGTCACTAAGGCGTTTCTTTGACGAGATCCTCGACAGGAAAGGTGACACTGCTGACTTTGATCCATCCGTCGGATGGAGACGCTAAGCACAGCGACTTCTGTAATACCGTTCGAAATTTGTAGGCAGTGTGTGCCGATAAGGAGTTTCACCCTCTCCCTTCTTCTAGCATCTTACGACACACCACTGTACATAAGTTCGTTACAACCTATCCTCAGCAGAAACATTTAAGAGAGATATTTCATTCACCGAGTGACGGGAGAAAGAAAACTCTTCCAGATAAGGCAGCTGATTCTAACACTTACGTCTGTCAGTGAACAAAGCTAAACAACTTTTACATACCTTTTTCAAACAGATGTTGGCTTAATGGCTATATGTGAACACCATCCGTACAAAAATCTCCGAGAATGATTTCATTTCTGGCATGTAAGTTGCGTCAGTGCAATAACCATGGTGGCTGCTTTTTTGTAACAGCTGTAAAAAAATTGTAAGGAGAAGAAGATGCACGCCGACCAGTGAGTTTCAGCAGGCAGTGTTAAGTAGTGGATGCAGCTGTGATGTGTCAACGTTGTTGTATCACAAATTGCAATGTAGCAACATCTATAAACCAGGTCTTCAAATATTCTCGAGAACGTTTTGACGAAAAGAAGTGTGCTCAAAGTCTGTCCAGCACACCTCGACGTCCAAATAAAAGCAACGACACGTGGATGACTGCCGCGGCTTGATTGAAATGCAGTATTTTGAGTTATGTGGCTCCAGCGCCGCGGCTTCGTATTTACAATTTGAAAAACCGTTCATTGACATAGGAGCGTACTTTTCAACGTACAACCTTGTTGGCTTGTTTGGTATTCCTATCACATTTACAGTTAACTAAAACACTAATATCTACAGGCAGCTTCATGTATATCCGAAAACAGTGCCACTTTTTAGAACCTCCAAGAGCTGCTGATAAAATAAATCTTTTATTTTTGGTAGGGAACCTGTATTTTCTTGAAAATTCCTGGAAGGTTAAAACTATGTGCCGCACCGAGACTCGAACTCGGGGCTTTTATTTTTCGCGGGCAAATGCTCCGTTCCCGGATATAGCGCCACTGCACAAGATTGCGTTTGCGAATTTTTTCTGGTTGTATAGGAACAAATAATAAAATAGGTAAATTTGCCGACTCCACTTTAAGGGTATACGGAACGCCCTATGCTTACAATGTTAAATTGAGCTAAAAGTTAGGAACATTTTCTCATTTGTTAGCTGGACGATACTCTTCATGTTTTCACAGAACGCAGAGATATGTTCTGCTTTTATGCTGAATTATTAATTTTGAAAAAATAATGTCTAGTTTTTCAGATATTTTATTTTTTGTAAATGTTAAAAAAGTTATACATTTTAACAAGTTTTTTAAAATTTACATCCATTAATACAAAATAATTCCACATATCTTTTAATTCAGATATATTAGAAGGTCTTAAGGAACAACTACAGAAAATTTCATCTTTCTACTATAAATAGGTCCTGAGAAAATGTACCTTATACACAAAAAAACTAAAGTTACGGGAAATTAGCTTCAAAGTTTTTACTTCACTACAAGCCTGCTCCACAGCTTGTATCATCAGAATCGTCCAACAGCTTCCTCTTGATGGCTCTGCTATGCTGTCTAGCCATCTTGAATATACTTTTATGGCATTATCTGAAGACCTGTGCCGTTCCTTGTCCAAACAAAGCGTAGCAGCGGCAGTTCGTAGTCCTACACAGAGCCCCAACTTCTGCAGAACTTTGCACTTTGTTATATTGCCCTGATTGAATGATGAAACAGCATCATAAACGCCAAAGTGAAGTGTGTTTATACCCACAAACACAGTTTTAGGTAGTCTGTTCCATATCACATGGATCACACACTCATTTGGATTTTGAGTCCGGCCATGAAGACATTTCTTTAGTAGACTAATATATGCGAGGTCTCGGAATATTGGTTTTATTTCATCCATTATGGCAGGTGGCAGGTCATGAGGGTGATTGTATTGTTTCTTAGTTACCTTGCCTCTGTTGTACTTGCACCAACTATCGTCTCCTTTTGGACATACCCCATGTTGGGGATTCTCATTGTTTGAAGCTGTATGAAAAAACAGAGCCCAGACTGCTCTTCTCATTAATTCTGCATCTGCTGTATTCTGTCTTATTGCTAGACCATAGCACTTCTGAATATGATCAATTGTAGCATCTGCCAGTCTACTTTTCCCATCTAAAGTTTTTCCATCACTCAATTTCTTGCCTTTCATGCTAGCCTTGAGCCGTCGAAGTCTTGATCCCATCCTTTTCTGAACATGGCCAACACACTCCAGTTCGGAAATTTTCACATCGTTACCATAGGGTCTCAGTTCCTCAATTTCTTTGAAAGCCTTTGAGTCACCATCTCCAACATAATTTATGTATCTAACGTTGTACCATTTTACTGAGCGTTGATAAATACTTCTTACACCAGCAACTTCCATACCACCACTTGACCCATATTAATTTGCCATGCACTCCTCTTCATGTTTATTTTTCATTTTCTCCTTGCATCTGCAATGCTTGGAAAGTATTGCCACATCAACTACCTTACCAGTGTCCACACTTGTAGCTGCTACTACACCATTCAGAGATGTGTGACCTCTCTTCTGCCAGCTTCCATCAAAAGCTATGGACAAGTCTCTGCTGTTATTATTTTCAACAACTGCTTCCTCAACAGCATCTTTCATGTTTTCCTGTGCCACATCTTCTACAGCAGATCTTATTGCAGTTATGTGTTTGTTTAATTTTGAAGGTGGAGGAGGGAGGTCATCACACCACACAACATGGCACCTGCAGTCCTGCCCTTTCCTATACACCGTAATCCATATACCAGTCTAATGTTTATATCGTATAGTTTACCTGTATCTGCAGTAACATGTGAGGAATTGAAGAAAGTAACACTGTGTTTGCAATAACTGCACATCAACTCTAATTCACAAGCAAGTCCTACATGTAAGTTTGTTTTCAATGAAACACCACATTTTCCACATTGTTTGCAGCACACATTGTTCTCCAAAACGTCTGATAATTAAGAGACGTTAATTACCTCATATTTTGTAGTTCCAGCATTTAGTTTCTTGTATTCTTCTTCAATTCCAGCTAGTTTTCTTCTTGAAGCACTTTCCGGTGTAGCGGCAACAGCATCACTCAATGTATCACTACCAGTGTTGAGGTTAGTCGCTACTGGGACATCAGATACTGATGAAGATGAATCAGACGAATTTTTAGTACACTTTACTTTCTTGCGCCAATGTACACGCTTACTAAATACCTTCAGACTAGGTCTTGGCATGTTGAAGGATAGAAAACTCAATGACTTCTCCACATACGCCTTTCACAACAATGACATGGATGTACTCACAAGGGAAACAAGACAAATGGTGCAGAATCTATTGTCAACTGTCTAGCTGTGTAGCCAACAGAAAAGCTAACTCTCTTGTGCTCAATTATAGCTCTGGCAAGGCTGTCTATAAAATCAGGTATATTTCTCGTCTCATATACAAGGTGCAGAACATCGTGTGTCGAAACTATTTTAAAAAATTATTTAAAATAGTTCTATTCACGTCATCCAAATATTTTATACATGGTATTAAACGGGAGAGTCTAAATTTTTCGAAAATGCATTTCCTCAAAAATCGATTTTTTCATAGAAAAACTCATTCCGTATACTCTTAACCTCAAAAACTAAAATAACTGCATCAGATTAGCTGCTCATTTCAGGAATATTTGAACTGCACGACGCATCATAGAAAGCACTCCAAACGAAGTTGGAAAAGTGTTGCCCGTATTTCGCATTCTAGACAATTGCGTAATGTCGTTCGCTCGCGTAAGTCCAAAAATCGAGAATAACCTTATCGCCAGTGGCAGAAAAATATCGAACTGCAATGCCGCGGACCAGTTTACAGAAATGAGTTTTCGTTTCCTGGTAATAAACGTCATTCGGGAGCAACATCATTTGCGTTGTTATTTGGCCAGGAGCAGCACGCGTGAGGAATGTCGGAATTCACCAAGTTAGATACTCAACCATGACCTCGTGAGTCGTGCTTCGGTAGCTCAGTTGATAAAGCTCATGCCCGCCAAAGGCAATGATACGGAGTTCGAGTCCCGTTCAGGCATGCAGTTTTAATCTGCCAGGACGTTTCACATCAGTACACATTTCTTTGCAGAGTGAAAATTTCATTCGTGTATTTTTTCCACTACTAAGTAATATACTACTCAGCCACGATAATAGTGCACTTGGCTGGCAGGCTGATTGATTTGGGCCGGCCAATGTGGCCGAGCGGTTCTAGGCGCTTCAGTCTGGAACCGCGCTGCTGCTACGGTCGCAGGTTTGAATCCCACCTCGGGCATCGATGTGTGTGATGTCCTTATGTTAGTTATGTTTTAGTACTTCTAAGTCTAGGGGACTGATGACCTGAGATGCTACGTCCAATGGAGCTTAGAGCCATTTGGTTGATATGTCGGACGGGACCAGACAGCGAGGCCATCGGCCCCATCGGGTTAGGGAAGGACGGGGAAGGAAGTTGGCCGTGCCCTTTCAAAGGAACCATCCCGGCATTTGCCTGGAGCGATTTAGGGAAATCACAGAAAACCTAAATCAGGATGGTCGGACGCTGGTTTGAACAGTCGTCCTCCCGAATGCGAGTCCAGTTTGCTAACTACTGCGCCACCTCGCTCGGTCCGCACTTGGCCTCCCGTGCGGTGACGTTGCAGTAATCGAGTTCATTGGTGACTAAGCAAAACAATTCTCACTGGCAATGCTTTCAGGGCAACTCTTCATATACTGTCAAGTGGGTCAGCACGTCCTCGTGAAATATAAGGATAAAAACTCACGAGAAGCCGATTGAAGTGCCGACACTCCCAGGTGCAATAATATTGTGGTCGACTAAAACTCCACGATTCGTCACAAACACGAAGACACTAATAATCCACATGCTACAGCAACAGCTAGCCACACTCTTTTTGGCATTGGGTCGATAGTTCCTCAACGTATTAAGCATTTCGCCGATTACCTTGGTACTTGTACTTCCCAGTTATTTTCGCGAAATTTTCTTTGCCTACCATAAGACATGTTGTATTATGGTATCTGAGGAGAATACTAATAACAATCATAATGATATCGTTCCCTTTAAGAACCAGGAATGTACAGCCGTCTGTCTTAAAACTGTAAGTAAGATTCTATCTAGTGAGATGTTTCATAATATGAAGAAAGAAAACTAAAGAAGAGAAATATCAAAATATCATCTGTTACACAACGTCCTTAGTAGTTTTCCGGGTGCATGTGCGCAGCAGCGGATGTCTGCGTACAGGTCACGCAATTCCCGTAAATTACGGGTCGATGGTTTGTGGGTGTTAAAGTGGCTCCAGGTAGAGTCCCAGACGTATTTCATCACATTAACGCAAGACAAATTTAGTGGTCACGACATCAAGCCATTGCAGCACTATTGTGGTCTTGCGAGTCACAGAGTGAGAGGGTGCTGTGGTGAACACACTGAACTAGCATACGGGAGAACGATGGTTAAAATCCGCGTTTAGCCATCCAGATTTAGGTTTTCGGTGATTTTAAAAAATCCATCCAGGCAAATGTCAGGATGGTTCCTTCGAAGCGGCACAGCCAATTTCGTTCCCCATGTGTGAAAGATTCCGAGCTAGTGTTGTTGTTGTGGTCTTCAGTCCAGAGACTGGTTTGATGCAGCTTTCCACGCTACTCTGTCCTGTGAAAGCTTGTTCATCTCCCAGTACCTGCTGCAAGCTACATCCTTCTGAATCTGCTTAGTGTATTCATCTCTTGGTCTCCCTCTACGATTTTTACCCTCCACGCTGCCCTCCAGTACTAAATTGGTGATCCCTTGATGCCTCAGAACATGTTCTACCAACCGATCCATTCTTCTAGTCAAGTTGTGCCACAAATTTATCTTCTCCCCAATTCTATTCAATACTTGCTCATCAGTTATGTGATCTACCCATCTAATCTTCAGCATTATTCTGTAGAACCACATTTCGAAAGCTTCTATTCTCTTCTTGTCTAAACTATTTATCGTCCACGTTTCACTTCCATACATGGCTACACTCCATACAAATACTTTCAGGAACGACTTCCTGACATTTAACTCTATACTCGATGTTAACAAATTTCTCTTTTTCAGGAACGCTTTCCTTACCATTGCCAGTCTACATTTTATATCCTCTCTACTTCGACCATCATCATTTATTTTGCGCCCCAAATAGCAAAACTCATTTACTACTTTAAGTGTCTCATTTCCTAATCTAATTCCCTCAGCAACACCCGATTTCATTCGACTACATTTCACTTTCCTCGTTTTGCTTTTGTTGATGTTCATCGTATATCCTCCTTTCAAGACACTGTCCGTTCCGCTCAACTGCTCTTCCAGGTCCTTTGCTTTCTGACAGAATTAAAATGTCATCGGTGAACCTCACAGTTTTTATTTCTTCTGCATGGATTTTAATTCCTACTCCGAATTTTTCTTTTGTTTCCTTTACTGCTTGCTCAATGTACAGATTGAATAACATCGGGGATTGGCTACAACCCAGTCTCGCTCCCTTCCCAGACACTGCTTCCCTTTCATGCCCCTCGACTTTTATAAGTGCCATATGGTTTCTGTATAAATTGTAAATAGCCTTTCGCTCCCTGTTTTTACCCCTGTCACCTTCAGAATTTGAAGCAGAGTATTCCAGTCAATATTGTCAAAAGCTTTCTCTAAGTCTACAAATGCTAGAAACGTAGGTTTTCCTTTCGTTAACCTATCTTCTAAGATACGTCGTAGGGTTAGTATTACCTCAGGTGTTCCAACATTTCTACGGAATCCAAACTGATCTTCCCCGAGGTCGGCTTCTACCAGTTTTTCCATTCGTCTGTAAAGAATTCGCGTTAGTATTCTGCAGCCGTGACTTATGAAACTGATAGTTCGGTAATTTTCAAATCTCTCAACACCTGCTTTCTTTGGAAGGAATTATTATATTCTTCTTGAAATCTGAGGGTATTTCGCGTGTGTCATACATCTTGATCACCATATGGTACAGTTTTATCAGGGCTGGCTCTTCCAAGGCTACCAGTAGTTGCAATGGAATGTTGTCTGCTGCCGGGGCCTTGTACTCCATGAGCTAGTACTCCAGCTCTAAAGACCACGATGTCGGGAGTAACTTAAACCCTAATCTTCCTCCTGCGAATTCATCTAACGGTTGCTGCTACTGTAGTTGCTCTTCTAATCAGCATTCCACACTAACCAACCATCTGTGTTTTTGCCTGTGGTTTCTCATATTTTAGGTAATCGGTCTATGCACGGCTCTGGTCAAAACGAATAGCTCGATGTAGTCGTAGGGTCGACCCACACGCATCTGATTTCATGCCCTGCACTTAATTCGCTGCAGATAATAACCTACAGCTATGATCCTGCAGTTAAAAAGTCCATGCATTTGCTAGAATTTTGGATTCATAAACTACACAGAAATAAAAAATAGAAGTTAAATGATTTATTTAATAACAATGGTTTTGTTGTAACGTCTGTAACTGATGTAGACGATAGGGAATTATTATGAATAATGTTTATTCAAGAAAAGACATCTCAAACAAACAGGAAGTGGTCTTACGATATTCAGTCAAAATACAGACAGAAAACGCCCTTATCAACTATAGTAAAGTTACATTGAGACCGTTACGAGAGAGATAGCAATCTCCCGAATCTAAATTGTAATAAAAGATTTGTGAAAACTGAATCCACTTTGTAATCACTATACACAAGATATTCAACAGCTCACAACAGTTCGGAGTACAACATGATGATTTACAAATTGTCTCAGGCGATACAAGGAATAGTAAGTCACACTCTGTCAATCCTCAGTTCTGTAATACAAGCGGAAAAAGTTATAGTTTTACCGTGCAGCACAGCCCCTTCAGAAGTTAATGTGTGGTAGCGGCCGTTCACTGCCCAGAATGAAACATCTCCTCGATCGAATACTCATTACCACAGGAAGGTCTGCATCCTTCCACAACTCGCGTAAAATTGCCCAGAAATGCTCCCATTGAATTCTTTCCTCGAAAAGACGTCCCTCATGACTCGTAGTGTTGCGACACTCTCTTCTTCTCCATTGGCTGAAGACCATTCCCACCAAAAATACATCTCTATGAAGTTCTAGAGATATCATCCGACTCAACTTGACTGCTCCAGAGTAAACTAATATACTACAACACTACTTAAATAAAGAAATGTTATAAGCATTAAGTCACACTCAGTACTTTAACAATAAATATAAACAAATGTTTGTCCATAAATAAATAAGCCAGTATTTTTGCTCAAGTGCGCTCATGTTAATGATAACAGATTGCCGTTAAATAATGTTTAAATGGTTGTTTAGGACCGCGTGTCAGAATCGTCTTCTAACGCCGGAAATGCATAGCCTCCTATTTACATCTATTGTACTATAAATTTTTTCCTTGTTTTGTTACCTGAAGATATGACATTTCGGTGTCTTTATAGATTATAATTATTTTACAATTTGTATATATATATATATATATATATATATGCATTCATGTCGATGTATAATTGGTTTCTTCTGTAAATATTATTTGTATTTTTATGCTGGGTCTTGCCTAGGGAAAACTATGCTATCGAACGATTACATCGATAGGCCGTGTGAAGAACCAAAGTGTTTAGGATCTTGGGTAGTGTTAACTCTGCCACGTGGAGCGCGGGCAGAGCGAAGTCTGGCTGGAGTACGGCGGTAGAGCAGTTCCAGCGAGTTACCACGCTTTCGGGGTTTGGCAGCATGTAATTGCGCTCAACTTGCTATGATAGTTTCTGACACGGTGTTGCGGACGGGAAGCATTAGCTGGAACACATCAAGAGCCCGTTTCGCCTGGTGAACGTATCGAGAAGAAGGCGCGCCAATATCCAGCTTCTGCAACAGCGACGGCCGACAATAAGTGATTGTCGCCACCTCCTCGATCGACGACTTCAAACCTTCAATCAACCAACAAGGAAGACTGAAAGCACCTAAAGTTTTAGAACTGTATGGCAGACCTCAGCTTTTCAAACTGTTCCATTTGCATCACTGAAATACAGCAACTTAGCATGAACCTTTGTTGCTCATTGTCCCAATTCCATTACCAAGCAGGGTCCCTTCCTTTTCCGAAATGAACGCGAGTGTCGTTGAAATTTAAACGCCAGCATTAAAGTAATATCATTCCATTTCACTGCTTTAATTTCAAAGTTCAGTTAAAGTATTCATAGGTGGCTACAATAAACAAACAGAACTATATTTAGATTACACAAGCACAAATTAAGAGTGTGAGTTTTGTTCCCATATTTTAGCTTACCTGTTACTTCAGCTCAGCTTGGTACGTACTAAATTTTACTATTGTCTATTGTTCAACATCATTTAATTCAAGTTTAAAGTTAAATCTCTTACTTCTAAATTGCGTAGATTCAAGTTGCTTTTGAGATGATTGTTGAGGTAGCCCGAGACTAACTTTATTTTATTTAAATTCGTAGTGCTTCAGAAACAAAGTTCACTATTAAATTCAGTCACTAAACTAACTTTCAATTTTCCGGTTATATTAATTCTTTTGCTAAATTAGGTCAGAGTGTAGCGAAATTTATTTCTTATGACAAACATTCAGTTTTCACACAACACGTGTCAACCTTCAGTTGCCACGCTTTTAGTGCTAATTATATGTGCATTAACCTTTCTTTTTCAGTTATTATAGTAGTTGTCCATAGGACTGGCGACCGTAATTTTCCCTATATCTGAAATATCTAATTAACGCCAGTTAATTGTTAACGTACCGACCGCGCATTTACTTTCTTTATTAACTTTACCCTTTTTCAAAATTAATTTCCACCAATTTCATTTTCATTTTTCCTTTCATTTAGATGTAACCCTTCCTCCCTCTTTACCGACAGTTTAACTTCGGTGCCGACTGCTTTTCCCAAATTTCCATTAGGTACACGCGGTTTAGTTTTTCAATGTCATTAAGGTCGGTAAGTGAGGGAAAGTTACAGTCTTATAGCGCCCTTTTGTATAGCTAACACATTCGACTGGCCGCTTCCTAAATTATCACGATTTTTGTTTCATCACTTCTAATTAATATTTAAATAAAGTTATTGGCAAAATAGTGAACTCTTCATTAAATAAATACAGAAGTATGACGAAATGTGAGGTAATCATGCTGTATTCCTTTGCTGTATAACTCTGGAGGATACGATGTTCTGATAAACATTTGTGTAATGATAAGATACAAAAAACGTAGTAAGTGAAAAAGTGAAATAGATGCAACAACTATCAGAGATGATTGCTATAGTGCAGTGCTATCATTTGAGATATCGTATGTCGAAATCACATGAAGCACTTAAACGTCAATTCAGACGTTCTTTGTGAAAATGTTTTTTCGCTGTGAAATATTAAACTCTGTAGTTTTAAGGATATTGGAATATCGTTGTTTCACTGGATGCGCCTCATTTTTCTGAGATTGCAGGAGCATTCAGATTTAATACTTGGAAGTGAATTATTGTATGTTCTTGAAGAGCTCTAAGAAGCCATCTCTCACTTTGTGTGAGACGCCACCATTTCTTGGAGCATTGCCTGTCCTAAGAGCTGAAATTCCCCGTACTGGGATTTACCCGTTTCCGGCCATCGCTTCTTGTCTCCGCACTTGAGCTCACATGAAGTGTCTGCCTGAGATCCTCGAACAGCCGATTCGCGCCCAGCCAAGCAAGCAAATTCAGCTCCCCTCAGTACCAGCTCTAACTGGACGTGCTGGTAATATTACACTTCCTCAATTCTTTTGGTCCTTGTGAATCGAACAATTACTCTGCTGGGAGGTGCAGTCGCCAAAAGGGAAGACATCAAATGTGAACCGATCGAATTAGCCCTCGATAACTTTCACGTAGCCCACAGATGTTACAGCGCCTTGTGTTACTACAACAGGTCCCATGGTATCCAAGGTGAATGTGTCCTGTAGGATAAAACAGACCACACAGACCTGCATCCATGGGGCCGTGCATGTTTTGAGGAACCGTTTGATGACGTGATGATGTATGTGGAGACGACCATTTGACGTGAAACAAGCGCTGTACAATTGTAAGAGGTACAGAGGCGAGAGAGTGTGCCAAGGTCTACTCCAGTTCACTACTACCAACGCCACATCGTCATAATGTGCCTGTGCATAACAGACAGCGGATTGCACAATAACTTAAGAGTGAAATGAAAACAGCTTTACCAGACATAATCAGTGTATGCTTCAGTATATGATTATAACAGTTGTGAAGTCTCAGAATGATCATATGAATATGTTAAGGAAATATAAAATCTTTAAAAAAAATGGCGCTGAGTAATAAAACTAGAGAGCTATGAAAATGTATCACACAGTTAAAAGTTACAAGTCTCAAATTGATCAGAGAAATATTTTCGTTAAAACTAACGTTTCTACGAAAATTTTGAGCCGCTAATTTACAGTCTCAGAAAGCTGAAAAATCGTACGTAGCCTCAGATTCATATAGAAACATTAGATCTGTGACACCAATAAGTTATCTCTTTTAGGTTGCAGGTTGTTTAGTGAAGGCCAAATTTGGAACGAAAACGTCATTATTCATGGCAGATTAAGTATCATTTCTGTTTGCAATAGAAAATTCTAATTACAGGCGTCGATTACATTCATGAAATAATACAGCTGTAGCAAGTTTCAAGAGTGTATTCTGAATAACAGTGGTTATAAGGAATCTTGAAGAGGCAGTTCAGAAGTCGTGTTCTACTGTCGGTTCTGTTCTAAAAATTCTAGCTGGCAAAGTTTAAACGCAGTCGAGCTAAATGGTTCAAATGGTTCTGAGCACTATGCGACTTAACTTCTGAGGTCATCAGTCGCCTAGAACTTAGAACTAATTAAACCTAACTAACCTAAGGACATCACACACATCCATGCCCGAGACAGGATTCGAACCTGCGACTGTAGCGGTCACGCGGTTCCAGACTGAGGCGTCTAGAACCGCTCGGCCACTCCGGCCGCCGCTCCGTTGGCCTATGGCGGTTGATAGTGGATGTTCCGCTTGGCGGTCCACTGCGCCTCTATATAAATATAGCCAGAGAGGCTGTGGTAGGCCATAGTTCGCACCTAGGAGTCATCAATCAAACGCCCAGATGGGTTCTACCTCGGACGACATCAGAGCTTGACAAACTTAAAAGCATTTTCGGCAAAAGTAGGAAGTGAACTCGTGAGGACTGTACACCAACCTGGATCGCTTAGATTTCACGGAAGTAACTGCTTGTGTACCGCCCGTAATGTCGACAACACAGCGTGCCTAGTTACATGATTATTTTCCAGCTTTAAGGTGAGCAATTAACTTTCGGTGATTAGGAGTTGGGGCGATAGACCATTTTACTTGGAGCTTCCCGTAGAGGTCGCCTCTGAACTGTAAATAGTGCTGCTTCTGATAGGGATATTAGTTACAATACCTACATATTGTAGCGTTGCTCTTGGGGGGCGAAAAGAAAAAGAATTGTTATTTTATATGTTTTTGAAAAATGTCGAAAAAGTGAATATTTTGGTGGGCCACTTGGCAACGGAAGCAGGGATTGATTACACTATTATAATAACATGCGTTGAGCATTAAATACCTGAATAAGAGCAGCAGATTGATTTATTTGAGATCGTTCGGAAGAAACATTATCATTTCTGTGCACTTTTATAGTCGCGATGTAGTCATACCCGGAACAACACTAAGGGACCAGAAGCTTTATGGACTTTAAAAGAAATGCAACACTACACTTAAAAAAAGAGATGATTCAGAAATAATAGGAAAACGATAATGTTCCTTCTGCCTCATGCTGCGTTCGATCCTTCAGCGTAATCGTAATTTCCGTTGATGAACTAACACAAAATAATTATCATTCAAGTAAATGAGGAGATGGGAATCATCAGAGTTAATTTACTAAAATAGGTACACTTATCTTTAACACACGTTTTTTAATGCTACGTACCTTTTCATATTAAATTACAATAGATGACCATTGTGGTTAAATACTTTATACATAACAGTCAAAATGTCCTCTTGATGCTGTCTGTTCGTAATCAGTTACAAGAAACTGCATGTTTTCTGATTGGAAAAATAACAATTAATGTATTTACTCAATATTTTCACATAAAATATAAAATATCGATGCGAAAATAGAATACAAAGAGTAAAAGGTGAGGCGCCCAATGCCTCATTTGTCTTGGAACAACAGAATTCTTTTTTATATCATTAATCGATACATGTACACAGGCACCGTGCAAGAACGGCAAAGGTAAAGAATAATAGATTCTGTCGCTACTATGCGATGATTCATTTCTTTTACTTTACAATTGTTCGATAACTTTAGGCCATCAGGCGTTTACTATTGAGCGTATATCAATGTTTGTGAGGCGAAAATTAGTAACATTACAATATTTTGTCAGTGTGAACTTCTACAGAATATATCAATCAGTTAGAACTTTTAATCATAATCATAAATATTGATCCTGCTGAGTAAATAGCAAGTAGGGAGATTTTCTTTCAAAGAGCACAAAGAGTAATGAGGATCTGCGAACTGAAAATTATGATCTGTATGTTTTCCTTTACTTTCTGGCTGACCGCAAAAATAGTTTTCAGGATATTGTGGCCGATGAAGGTACGTGGAAAACACATACAGACAATTTAAGATTCTTTTCATAACGACATAACGAAGTAATAACCATTTGATTATTACCTGCCGCTGCACACATTGACTTGATATATTAACAAATTGTATTTATGTCACCAGATAGCGGGTTACCGTTGGTCCACCGCCCAGTCAAAAATGGTTCAAATGGCTCTGAGCACTATGGGACTCAACGTCTTTGGTCATAAGGCCCCTAGAACTTAGAACTACTTACACTTAACTAACCTAAGGACATCACACACAGCCATGCCCGAGGCAGGATTCGAACCTGCGACCGTAGCAGTCCCGCGGTTCCGGACTGCAGCGCCAGAACCGCTAGACCACCGCGGCCGGCAACCACCGCCCAGTCTTGGCGATCTCATGATCACCCGATGACTGATGATGCCGCTGGATCAAAATGGTAACATTTAAGGGTCATCTGCTAGGAGATCCCGTAACAATTCACGCTGAATGGGGTCTGTACCAGAATTTTAGTTTTTCATCAGATGTGCGACAGATCACAGCCTATCTTGCTTTACAGTGCGAGCTATTCTCCGACTTCGATGATCTGTAATGAAATGTGAAACTCAACACCTTGTGGCCCACGTGTGGTTTCACCCTTCTCCAACCGCTTTCCAAAGTCGTGGGATGTCTCCTACTGTCGTGTGAGACTTCCTGTTGCCCGGCGTAGTTCAGCAGCTTGACATGGCATGGACTCAGCAAGTCGAGGGAAGCCCCTGCAGAAATACTGATCCATACTGCCTCTATAGGGGTCCATAATCGCGAAAGTGTTACGGGTGAAGGATTTTGTGTACGCTCACCTCTCGATTATGTCCCATAAGTGTCTCATGGGATTCATGTTGGGCGATATGGGTGGGCAAATCATACTCTCGAATTGTTCAGAATGTTCTTCAAACCAGCTGCGAATCATTGTGACCCAGCGAACTGATATACTGTCGTCCATTAATAACCCATTGCTGTCCATGGCACATGAGGTCCATGAATGGCTGAAAATGGTCTCCAAGTAGAGAAAAAAACCATTTGCAGTTAATGATCGGTTCAGATGGGCCAGAGAACACAGTCCATCCCAGGTAAATTCTTTCCACACTTTATGGAGCCGTTAGCAGCTTGCATGGTGACTTGTTGACAACTTGGGTCCATGGATTCGTGGGGTTTGCGCCACGCTCAATTCCCACCGTCCGCTCTTACCAACAGATATCGGGACTTATAGGACCAGGCCACGGTTGTCCAATGGCCTAGGGTCCAACCGTTATGGTCATGAGCCCAGGAGAGCCACTGTGGACGATGTCGTGCTGTTACTAACGCACTCGCGGCGGTCATCTGCTGCCATGGCCCATTCACGTAAAATTTCACCGAATTTTCCCGACGGGTAAGTTCGTCGTAAGTGCCATATTGGCTTTTGCCGTTGTTTCGCGCAGTGTTGCTTGTGTATTAGCACTGACAACAGGAAGCAAACGCTGTTGCTGTGGGTCGTCAACTGAAGACCATCGACCAGTGCGTTGCCGTCGTGAGAAGAAATGCCTGAAATTTGGTATTCTCGGCAGGTTCTCGACACTGTGGATCTCGGAATATTGAATTCCCTACACGATTTCCTAAATGGAATGTCCCCTGCGTCTAGCTGCACGTTCATAGTCTGTTAATCCCCGTCGTGCGCCACAATCACGTCGGAAATGTTTTCACGTGATATACCTCAGTGCAAACGCCAGTTGCAGCACCGCACTGCCGACCGGTGTGGCCGAGCGGTTCTAGGCGGTTCAGTCTGGAACTGCGCTATCGCTACGGTCAGAGGTTCGAATCCTGCCTCGGGCATGGATGTGTGTGACGTCTTTAGGTTAATTAGGTTTAAGTAATTCTAAGCTCTAGGGGACTGATGTCCTCAGATGTTAAGTCCCATAGTGCTCAGAGCCATTTGAACCATTTTTGAACCAACGCACTTCTCTTTTATTCCTTTAGTATGCGATACTACCGCCGAATGTATATGTGCATATCGCTACCCGTTGACGTATGTCGCTGCAGTGTGATGATTCACTATTCGTCCCTGTACCGCTTATATACAGTACTTTGGTTGCCGGAACAAGTGCCCTCAACGTCAGCAGGTGCCATTCAGTTACACAGTGGCCAGTGATCGCAATATTTTAGCTCAACTGTGTATATCGGAACACTAGAATCAATGACATTTTTGATTCTCTTCTGTAAATTATTGTTGGATAACATGCCGTAAATAATCGGAGAAACCTCCCATGAGATGATTCGGAGTACGACAGAGACAAAATCAAATCATAATTAAATCTGCGAGAACCGTAATAAAGCGTAATTCTGCACGTTCCGCTATCTGCGCTCCTAACTGGTACGGAAATAAAAGTGTTTTTCGATTCCGATAAATGTGAAATATGCGCGGATTGCTTCACGTTTTCAGGTCCGGTACGTGCACCTGACGGCTAACACATCCTGCACTGTATAAAACTTTCGTCACGGCACAGCCGACACGTGTCGCTACAGTTCAGATGTTCTCGCTGCCAGCTGCCGGCTGCCTTAATTTACAACAGGATGCAACTCTATAAAGTGTACTACTTTAGCTACTGCGTTGTAGCGCATTGCTAAACCTCCTGCAGACCTGGAATCAATAGTTCATTCTACAGTGTCATGTCATGAAACTACCCTGATAGTGAGTTAACGAGCATTTCGCTCTCATTTAAATGTATGGCCGAAAGAGTCTGCCTACAGGAATTGTGAAACGAACCCTGTCGTTCAGGATCGTGCGCCACAAAGCGCGCAGATTCACCACAAGATGGGGAAACTGAAAGGCGTCTATTGTCTATTGAGGCCTAAGCGCTGCGGTGGGCGAGTGAGACAGACGAGAACCTACGTCATACGAAAACCCAGTAGAATCGGTTTGTGGCCGAGGAGACGTAGCAGTGTTAAATATGGCGGACCAAAGATCGGCTATTTATGGAAACTATTTAATTCTTTAGCAAAGCAGGCAGTGATGCCACAGTAATTTTAATCTACCATCCTCAATAAATTTTCTTCGTTATCGCAATACAACTTGAATGTTGATCATGTCTATAATAGTTAGGATTTACTGTCAAAGTGAAATTAACAAGTTTTGTAACAAAGACCTGACTGCTAAAATCTCAACGTGTTTGGGCGATCTTCACGATCGACATTTCATATAGAAGCGCAACATTAAAATGACAAACGTTGTAAATGTCAACTCTGTAAAACTTTGATCATAGCTGCTAAGGTTCAGTGACCGTGTCAGAATTATATTAGAACAAATAAGCCCTCGGTCACAAATATTAAGTCAAAATTGACCAGGTTTCGACGCTACTACGAGCGTCGTCTTCAGAATTAGACTAACTGTCCTAAAACATATTAGATATACAATACATTAATAAAGTTAAAGTTTGTACTGGCTGGAAAAAGACCCAGTACTTAAAAGTCACATATTAAAAAAGATCTAAGCCGGAAAGGCGACGTCATGAATAGTTGTGAGATGGCGAGCCGCTAAGGGCTGCTCGTACTGTGAACAAGGGTTGAGTAATCTATGGGGACAGACGGGTCATATAGAACATGTACGTGTACCAAGAGCGAACAATAAGCTTAGAAGACAAGGAACAAAGTGCTCGGATTAAAGAGGGGCGTAAGGGAGGCAGTCTTTGGCAGCTGCTGTTCAATCTATAGATCAAAGAAGTAATCACGGAAATAAAAGAATGGTTCAAGAATTGGATTAAAATTCACGTTGGAAGGATACCAATAATATTCGCTGACGACATTACTATACTTAGTGAAAAAATAACAGGACGTGTTAAGTGGAATGAAGTTGGAGAACAGAATGCGAACAGAGAATAAACATGAAACAGACAAAAGTAGCCTAATGAGAGGTAACAGAAATAAGAAAAGCGAGAAATTTACGGTCAAAATTAATGTACAATAAGTAGACGAAGTTATGGAAAACAGAAGCAAATTAAACCTTTACGGTCGAAGCAAGGAAGATACAAAAAAGAGATTAGCAAAGGCAGAGAGGACTTTTCTGGCCAAAAGAAGTCTACTGGTATCAAACGTAGGCCTTAATTTGAGAAAGAAATTTACGAGAATCTTCGCTTGGAGCACAGCATGGTATGGTAGTGTACCACAGACAGTGGGAAAATCGGAAGAAAAGAGAACTGAAGCGTTTGAGATGTGGTGCTAGAGAAGAATGTTAAAACTCTGAATGAAAGAGAAGGATAGGCTCTCCGAAGAATCGGCGAAGAAAGGAACATATGGAGAACACTGACAAGAAGAAAAGACAGGATGGTAGTACAAGTGTCAAGGTATCTGGGAGTAACATCCATGGAACTAGAGGGAACTGTTGAGGGTAAATACCTTCTTATTCATAACGAATCCTAGTCACGTGACACCATTTTCTACTGCTTTTGATATTATCCTGCGTTCGTCTGACCAGAAATCCTTATCCTCTTTGCATTTCACTTCACTGAAGCCTACTAAATCTAGACTGGAAGTTTGAATTTCCACTTTTAGATTTTCTAGCTTCTACCACCACGTCCAATTTCCGACATTCCACGTTCCACTTCGTTGAATGTTAGCCTTTAATTGTTTGTTGAGTCATTTTCCCATGGTTACCTCCGCCTTGGAAGACCTCTCTCGGCGATTTGAAATGGGGACATTGGAAATCTTTTGAATGGAGAGATCATCATATTTTTATCATTTGCGGGCTACATATCAAGTTGAAACAGTATGTGTGCCTAATGCAGTGGTTTCCATTGCCTGCTGCTTCTTTATATCGTTAATCCTTGTTGCTTCTTCCGTCTTTTAAGGACAGAGTCTTACAAAAAGGGCAACGAAGTGACGTGAGACACGCGTGGGTTCTTATACCGGAAGTCTTCGGTTTTTATCTTCGGTTTTTATTCGAAATTCGAAATTCAAGATCGAGGAACTTTGTTTACTTGTCAGTGATTCTTTCCCAGGAATTCCTGTCCTTGTTTCAAGCTGGTTAATATGAGGAATTCTGTATAACAGATACTGCTTGTTTCACTGTCATCGAATGACACCAGTCAGTTATTGAATGTTGTTGCCTCTATGGAGTGAGGTTGTGCAGAGTTTGTGGACTCATAAAAGGGAGAATTTTGGACTAATATCCCCATTTCGTTGTCTCATTTATTTTCCGTGGTATCCCTACATCGATAAAGCGAATACAGGTATTATGTATTTCGAAATGTCACTGTTGGTTTCTTTCTCATCCTTGTCCATGTCCAGCACTTGCTCTGTTATTAATGATTTCATCATGTGCGGAGCGATAATCTTTCAAATGGTTCAAATGGCTCTGAGCACTATAGGACTTAACATCTATGGTCATCAGTCCCCTAGAACTTAGAACTACTGAAACCTAACTAACCTAAGGACAGCACACAACACCCAGCCATCACGAGGCAGAGAAAATCCCTGACCCCGCCGGGAATCGAAACCGGGAACCCGGGCCTGGGAAGCGAGAACGCTACCGCACGTAAACTTTCAAATTATTACAACTACAATTTCTGCTCCTGCCAATATATCAGATTTCGGATGCGCATAAAAGTATCTGTAATTAACGATTCGGCTAAGGTGTAGGTCATATCACTCATCTCGTAAGAAAAGATCGTGGCCCTATCCTAAGTTGAGTACAATGAGTACTGTTCTCCTTCGCGTGTGTTTGGTCTGAACACCCTGACGAGGGAAACCGGTATAACAGCTGTCCATGACAAGACTGAATGTCGCCTTCAGTTCATGCGGGCTCGTGGCACGGTAAGTGTCTAAGCAGAACAGAGACGAAAGTGGAATCATTACTACGACGATACGGGCCGCAGAAGGGGAAATCCATTGACATAAATTATTTCGAAATGCACATGATAAACAGGTATTCATTGGACAAATATATTACACTAGAACTGACATGTGATTACATTTTCATGCAATTTGGGTCCATAGATCCTGAGAAATCAGTACCCAGAACAACCACCTCTGGCCGTAATGACGGCCTTGATACCCCTGGGCATTGAGTCAAACAGAGCTTGGATAGCGTGTACAGGCACAGCTGCCCATGCAGCTTCAACGCGATACCACAGTTCATCAAGAGTAGTGACTGGCGTTTTGTGACGAGCCAGTTGCTCGGCCACCATTGACCAGACATTTTCAGTTGGTGAGAGATCTGGAGAATGTGCTGGCCAGGGCAGCAGTCGAACATTTTCTGTATCCAGAAAGGCCCGTACAGGACCTGCAACATGCGGTCGTGCATTAGCCTGCTGAAATGTAGGGTTCCGGAGGGATCGAATGAAGGGTAGAATCACGGGTCGTAACACATATGAAATATAACGTCCACCGTTCAGAGTGCCGTCAGTGCGAACAAGAGGTGACCGAGACGTGTAACCAATGGCACCCCGTACCATCACGCTTGGTGATACGCCAGTATGGCGATGACGAATACACGCTTCCAATGTGCGTTCACCGCGATGTCGCCAGACACGGATGCGACCATCATCATGCTGTAAACAGAACCTGGATTCATCCCAAAAAATGACGTTTTGCCATTCGTGCACAGGCCCTCCTGTCTGTGATGCAGCGTCAAGGGTAACCGCAGCCGTGGTCTCCGAGCTGATAGTCCATGCTGCTGCAGATGTCGTCGAACTGTTCGTGCAGATGATTGATGTCTTGTAAACGTCCCCATCTCTTGACTCACGGATCGAGACGTGGCTGCACGATCCGTTACAGCCATGCGGATGAGATGTCTGTCATCTCGACTGCTAGTGACACGAGGTCTTTGGGATCCAGCACGGCGTTCCGTATTACCCTCCTGAACCCACCGATTCCATATTCTGCTAACAGTCATTGGATCTCGACCAACGCGAGCAGCAATGTCGCGATACGATAAACCGCAATCGCTATAGGCTACAATTCGACCTTTATCAAAGTCGGCAACGTGATGGTACGCATTTCTCCTCCTTACACGAGGCATCTCAACAACGTTTCACCAGGCAATGCCAGTCAACTGCTGTTTGTGTATGAGAAATCGGTTCGAAACTTTCCTCATGTCAGTACGTTGTAGGTGTAGCCACCGGTACCAACCTCGTGTGAATGCTCTGAAAAGTTAATTATTTGCGCCTCACAGCATCTTCTTCCCGTCAGTTAAATTTCGTTTCTGTAGCGTGTCATCTTCGTGGTGTAGCAATTTTAATGGCCATTAGTGTAGTTCTCACCAGGCAGCTTGGAACTGGCATCTCGGAAACGGTGATTCTGTTGTGCTGCTCGCACGCTACTGTCGTGACGTTCTACGGACAGTAGTAGAGGGAAAGTAAAGCCACGTCTACGACGACTTGGACGTCCATGTCTGATCACAAAATGTGTAAGTCGGTGATTGGACCGTTCCGTAAACCAGGATAGGAGAATATGTGGCGAAAATGACGACACTGTACAGTGCTGGTACAGACACAAGTTTTCCAGACCACGTCGTTCAGGGCATATTGTTGAACATAGGGCTCCGTAACGGACCACCGCTACGTGTTCTCAAGTTGACTAAATAACTTCGTCAACTACGATTCCTGGACATGGAATGTTCGACGTGGGACCGTGAACTGAAACCATGACGTAAGACGGATGAAAGTCGTTTCTTGTTACACCAGGTCGATTGTCGTGTCCGGAGACGCCCTCATCCAGGCGATGGTTGATGGAAACATGCACCACTCCGCGGACACTGGCCTGCTGTGGGCTACATTCACCTGCGATTCTATTGGATCGATGTCGAATTCGAAGGCATCATGTCACCTCTGGAATACCTAGTCATTATCGCAGACAACCTGTGTTCTTTCTTGTTTGATGTCTTCCTCAATAGCGATGAAGTCTTCGAGACGGATAGCTATAGTGTCACAGGGACAGGGTCTTACTAAAGTGGTGTGAGGAGTATGCTTGTGAATTCCCGTTGATATCTTGGCCACCAAATTCGCGTGATATGTACTCGATGGAACTCATCTGAGAACTTTCGGGAGCCACCTTCGCGCCCACAATACATCGCCCTGTCCGTAGAAATCTGGAGCAAGATGCCTCCGGAAACCCACCAAGAACTTGTCGAATCCATCCACGTGGAATAGCTGCTGTGGTGACATACCCTGTTATATAAGTTGTCATAATATTTAGGTTCAATAGTGATGATGATGTTGTTTGGTTTGTGGGGCGCTCAACTGCGCGGTCAACAGCATCCTTACAAAGTCCCAATTCTTTCATAGTCCAGTTTTTACACAATCGAATCTAGCCACTGTCGCGACTGATGATGACGATGAAATGATCAGGACGACACAAACACCCAGTTCCCGGGCAGAGAAAATCCCCAACCCGGCCGGGAATCGAACAAGGGGCCTCGTAATCCTGAGACAGCAACGCTAGCCACTAGATCACGAGCAGCCGACAGGTTCAATAGCGTATGACTAGTTAGGTGCTTAAAACGTAACACGTAATTGTGAATTTTAAAGTAACTGCGCTCTCTGTTATAGCAATCACCCACCCAACGAATACGTCAGAGCTATCAGTAAAACATGCGAACTGATGTGTATGTACTGAAAAGCAAACAGATGAGAGGACACAGACTCCAAGATACTAGTTCAGCATTTGGAGAGAGGTGACTTATCTCTAATGTAAAGGAATGTGCAGCACATGATCGCTGCATGAACTTCGCGTCGACTTAGCTTGTGAGACTGAAAACTGCAGCTGGACAAAAGACTTAAGAAGCAGCTGTTGCTACAAGACATATGGAGGGCAGTGAACAGTTAAATAGGTTCATACGCATAGCATCTCCTTTTGCAGGTTCGTGGCGATCCGGCGTGGGTGGTAACTGGGAAAGATCGAAGCAAATCACGAAGGAAATTATTCATAACGGGAAGAGGTTTGTTTTAGAATCATAATCAGCCGATATCATTTTACGAAACACAACTCGCATGTAAGATAGACTCGATAAGTAACGATATAAGAAAGCAATAAGTGGTCCACTAACAATGGAGATGCCGGCCGCGGTGGTCTCGCGGTTCTAGGCGCTCAGTCCGGAACCGCGCGACTGCTACGGTCGCAGGTTCGAATCCTGCCTCGGGCATGGATGTGTGTGATGTCCTTAGGTTAGTTAGGTTTAAGTAGTTCTAAGTTCTAGGGGACGGATGACCGCAGCTGTTGTCCCATAGTGCTCAGAGCCATTTGAACCATTTGAACAATGGAGATATGAAGAAGTAACAGCGTAATATAAGTAATGAAACATCAATAGAACGGCCATGGAAGTAATTATACCTGCCGTCAGTACATGTGATCTTCAGTTACACAATAATATATTTACAACACTTTGGCTAGTAGCTCATACACCACTTGAGGAGATCTCAAATTTTAATTTTTTAAGGCGCAGCATAAATTTTGATATGGACAAGTATACAGACAATAAGATTTAAAAATATCAATCAGTGCTAGGAATAATAAAACATTCCAGAACAAAATACAGAAGAAAACAAATATGCAGTTGTATAAACCCATGCCTACATCTATATTGTTATTTGGAAGTGAGCCACTGGTCCACAAAAAACGTAACAAAAGTAAACTAGGACCCCCACAAATCAGGATGCTCATGAAAATGACCGGTGCTACTAGGGGACGGTATAACAAATAATGACCTTCAGGGTCAACTAGACATCTATAATATTAATGCAAAGATTGAAGAAATTAAAACGTTATTGAAACATCACTACAAAGAATGAACGTAGAGAGAATTCCACGTTAGGTCGTGCTTTACCAGCCAACTGGACGAAAGGATATACGAGGACCCAGAGCGGAGAGGCATTGAAAAGCGAAGACGAAACTGGCACAATTTCCTCAACCTCGAAGTGCAGAAGCAGAAGAAGAAGAAGAAGAAGAAGAAGAAGAAGGAAATGCAGGTATAATGTACGTCAGGGAGTATTCAAATTAATTAACTGATATGCTCCCAGATCATAGAAGCTACATGCGCTCTATGCAGAAGGGCATGATGAAAGGTTGAGCGGAAATCCTCTGCAACAAGGGTGCAAGTTCCGAATACACTCGCAACTTGCGAGTTTCGGTTCTCGTGAGCTGTCAACTGATTAATTGATTTTCCATGTGTAATGGAAACATCAGAAGTATAATGACTTCTTGCAAGTTAACGCAGAAAATTTTAATAGCAACGTATTTAAAAAAATCGCTCTGAGCACTATGGGACTTAACTTCTGAGGTCATCAGTCCCCTAGAACTTAGAACTACTTAAACCTAACTAACCTAAGGACATCACACACATCCACGTCCGAGGAAGGATTCTAACCTGCGACCGTAGCGGTCGCGCGGTTCCAGACTGTAGCGCCTAGAACCGCTCGGCCACCCCGGCCGGCAGCAATGTATTCACTCGACGCAAGAGCATCGTGTCGTCTCAAGAAGTGAACAAGCACGCGTCTCAGTCTAGATCAGTGCCTAACTAATATTGATGTTCTATAACCAGAATTTAATACAAAATTGGCCTTTTGATACTTTGCTCAAAGCTCTGATAGGCCACTGCTCGAAAGAACTCCATGGGATATTACCATCGTCCTGCTGTGTGTCAGCCCAAAACGATTGTCTCGCAGGGCGTACCATCAATTGATACATTTAAGCATCTTTAAAAATTTAGGCGTGAGTAACGATTCTTGCCAAGTTATCAAACGAGGCGAAATAACAGCTATGTTTCACTGTGTGTGTGTGTGTGTGTGTTTGTGTATGTGTGTGTGCGTGCGTACTTTTAGGAACATGTTGTACACTAGCGGGGTAAAGATGTCAACACCAACAAGGAGTTGTGGGACACAAACGAAAGTTGGTAGGCGTGGTTCTACATCTGAAAGATCTAGCGCCACTATGAGGATGCTATCAGGTTCGTTTTAAATGACGCTGTAACAGTCGTCAGCATTTATTACGTCTGAGATTGGACGTGGAGAGTTGAGGAGTCAAAGACGCCATTATCAAGGGCTCACTGATTTTGAACGAGGTCGTGTAATAGCTACGAGAATCTGAATGTTCTCTCTGCGATATTGCAGAGGGACTTGGCAGGAATGCTACATGATTGCTGGCAGCGGTATTCACGAGAATGTACGGTCGCAAGAGGACCGGGCGCTGGAGGTCCACGTGACGCAACCGAGAGGGAAGACCATTGTGTTTGGCGAATGGCTCTGGTGCATATTACTGCATTTGCAGCAGTAGCTTGAGCAGCAGTTGGCACCACAGCGAGACAGTGAACTGTTACAAGTCGTTTACTTCAAGGACAGCTCAGAACCAGAAGCCCTGCAGCGTCCATTCCACTGATCGAAAACCACCAGCATTTGTAACTTTAGAGGTGTCCAGTGAGAGCTCATTGGAGGACAGAGTGTGTTGTGTATTTTGATGAATGTTGGTTCTGCCACGGTGCCAGTCACGGCCGGCGTTTGGTTAAAAGGAGGCCAATTGGGGGTCTGAAAACAACCTGTCTGCGTGCTTGACACACTGGACAGACATCTGTGTGTATGGTCTGCGGTGAGAATTCGTATGACACCAGAAGCACTCTCATGGTTACCATACGCACCATGACTGAAAATTTGTACCTCAATCGCGTGATCCATCTTTGTGCTGCCATTCATGAACAGAATTCCAAGGTTTGTTTTCCAGGAGGATAACGCTCGTCCACATACCAGTGTTTTAACACAATATGCTCTACAGAGCGTCAACATGTTGCCTTGGCCTGCTCAATCACCAGATCCATCTCCTATTGAGCACATGTGGGGCATCATCAGACGACAACTCCAGTGTTATCCAGAAACTGTATTAACTATCCCTGTTCTTACCGACCACGTGCAACAGGTTTTCAACTCCATCCGGCACCTGCACGCCACAATCCAAGCACTTTGCATGCTTGCATTCGCCATTCTGGCGGTTGCACTGGCTGTTAATCTACCAGCGTTTCACATTTCCAGTGGTTTATGTCACACTTACATTAACCTGTGATCTTGCAATTTCAACCACTTAAAAACGTTAACTAGACAAATATATTCCCAAAATTTTATTACTCTACAATAATAATGTTTTGGTGCCGCAATTTTTTTCTGTCAGTGTATTTTTATATTAGTGTACATTTTTGTTTAGCATTTTTTACCATTTCAGGTCTCAAATTGTCTTAAACTGGTTCTAAAAGCCTAGAAATTGTGCACCTAAAAGAATCTGTAAGCATCATCACTGCAACCTGAATCAACATTAAGCAACTAGAATCGATGTTATCATTTGCAACAGTATTTCCCAGTTACTCTGTGTTATTGTGGCAGTTTTTTTCCAAAACAGTCAATGTTTAATAATCCAGTACGCAATTCTGACTAGCAAATCAAATCAAATTACTAAGCTGAATGAAAGCTGCAAGCAATAATGCCAAATGGCAATGATTGCTATTCTTCTTAGCTCTGTCTCTTTTCCTTTTGGTGCAGCGAAGAGGTAGTATTCCTCACTCAGCTGGGGCTTTGGCTGGCTGGCGAAAAGCGAGAATTACTGGGGTAACCAGATTTGGTCATAAAGATGTTCCTGCAAAAGCTGAAGTCTTAGCCAGGTAAATACAGGGAAGAGCAGTCTGCTGACAAAAGGCAACACGGCTGGCTAGTGTGAGTGGCTAGCCCATCATGAAGTTTAACTGTGTGCAAATCAAATCCCTTTTAGCAAAGATAAACAGCCTAATGACGGAAAAAAACACAAGGCTGCCAGCATGGGCCAAGCCATTAGGTCTGAAGGAGCCCAGTGTAATGTTTGTTCAAAATTTAGTAAGGAGAACTCTGATTAGCGCATAGCAATTATTTTGGTTGTGGGGGAGAGTTCCTATGCATGTGCAAGTAGGTGCCTTCCAACTGGTCATAATTAGTAATCTCTTATGTAGTGGGGAAAATTTTCTGCTTTATACTCCACTCCAAGGGAGAAATATACCTCATAGGTTAACGACAGCAGAATCCATAATTGCAGATTAGGGCTTTGTTAGTACGCTTATTAAATTACCTTTGGTCGAAACTCACCTGACCTATTGCAAATTCGACGGGAGCTTCCAGATGCTGGCAGAAATAGTTGAGGTTTTTAGAGGGGAGTAAGACCACACTCACTACAGGAACATTGTAGAAGGCGCTTCTCAGCAGGGCTTGATGCAGTACACTTCGTCTTAGAGCGGTAGAGTGAGAAGTCTAAACTTTGAGTAGAACTCAGATGCCATTGTTGAACTTAAGGTTCTCAGCTAGTACTGCAGCCAGCTTCTGCTCTTGTACATCAATAGAGTTATAAGAACGAGCTGTATTTGATTTCTCTGAGACGAGGCGAATGTGAAATCTGTTATCATGCGTCATGGTTTCGTTTTGGTAATCTAATTTGACAGCCACGTAGCAGCACCCATTATGCTCTTAGGGAAAAGTATTGGCGTTTTTTCATGCTTTTCCAGAGCCTTTCTGTGACTATTTCATTTTTCCACAAGCATTGTTCTTATTCACGAGCTCAGTTTCATATCATTTCTATCTTGTGTCCACACACCTATGTCAAGGCTGTCTTATATTTTTACAATCCCTTCTTCATTTGGTATCTTACTCTATTCTTGATTCAGCTTTGAAAATATTTTATACCTTTTAGCCACAAATCAAAATTTTTTAGTGACCCAGAGACTCTCTTCGTAGTTTCATGGATCCCATTATCAATATATCGACGTGACATGAGACATCCATATTTTCGAGCTGGTAATTTAACCATATGAGACATTATCCATTGTGTGAACTTGTTTTCCTTTAACCTGCATTATCTTGTGGCGAGTTATCCTTCACTGCAGGTAATCAGAGATAGGTTCTGCAGCATCTCTGGGTATGCTAAATTGCTCAGCCAGCACTTCACATTAGTTTCATGGTTATTCGATGTAGGTTTCGCCTTTTGTGCAAAAGCACTGGCTTTTCTTGTTACCCAAAAATGTTTCGACATCTCTGTGTCATCATCAGTGGGTTTTGTTTCTTGAAAACCCACTCATAAGAGCACTAGAGGTTCCAAAACATGCTTGTGCAACAAGGAAAAACTATTTTTGCGTAAAAGGTGGAACCTACATCCAATAAATATATCTGCAAACATGAAAAAGAAATACAAGAACTGCAGATACAAAATCTGAATAATTAACATTAGTTTTATGCTCAACCCTATTTGCAAGTAGGTGTTAAATGACACTGGGACAGTCATGAATTCGCCAACGCCACTGAAAGCGCTAATAGCAGTCATATTAGATTTTTTTTCCGTGCCATTAGCTTCCTTACCCCACTGAACTCCTAGGAGCGATAGGCATGTCTTACACTCACTGCTTTTACAGACACTATATGGTGTGTGTGACAAGAATGATTGATATTGTTTCACACATTACACTTAATGCCTGTTACCCCATCTCTAGATTGGCCAACTGTGATCAGGGCTGTCATTCAGCATAGAAACTCTAAATGCCATGTGTATTAGCCACTAAAGCATGCAGCTTTACTGTATGATTAAATGATGATGGCGTCCTCTTGGGTAAAATATTGCAGAGGCAAAATAGCCCCCATTCGGATCTCCGGGCGGGGACTACTCAGGAGGACGTCGTTATCAGGAGAACGAAAACTGGCGTTCTACGGATCGGAGCGTGGAATGTCAGATCCCTTAATCGGGCAGGTAGGTTAGATAATTTGAAAAGGGAAATGGATTGGTTAAAGTTAGATATAGTGGGAATTAGTGAAGTTTGGTGGCAGGAGGAACAACTTTTGGTCAGGTGAATACCGGGTTATAAATACAAAATCAAATAGGGGTAATGCAGGAGTAGAGTTAATAATGAATAAAAAAGTAGCAGTGCGGGTAAGCTACTACAAACAGCATAGTGAACGCATTATTGTGGCCAAGATAGACACGAAGCCCACGCCTACTACAGTAGTACAAGTTTATATGCCAACTAGCTCTGCAGATGATGAAGAAATTGATGAAATGTATGATGAGATAAAAGAAATTATTCAGGTAGTGAAGGGAGACGAAAATTTAATAGTCATGGGTGACTGGAATTCGACAGTAGGAAAAGGAAGAGAAGGAAACGTAGTAGGTGAATATGTATTGGGGCTAAGAAATGAAAGAGGAAGCCGCCTGGTAGAATTTTGCACAAAGCGTAACTTAATCATAGCTAACACTTGGTTCAAGAATCATGAAAGGAGGTTGTGTACATGAAAGAACCCTGGAGATACTAAAAGGTATCAGATAGATTACACTGTTCGACATGGGTTCTATTTCTGATATTAAAGTATGTGCTTCTAGACCATTTTACCCTGGGAAATTCAAATGTGTAAACAAAATATCGTTGTCAGGGATACTTTTTATGTAATATATATATATATATGCATATTCACAATTCATGGCAAACTCAGAGACGTTATAGAGAAATACGGGTATGTTGCCGCATCCAGTAGTGATAGAACGTGATAATTTCTTGTGCAACAGCAGGTGGGAAGAATCAGACATCATTAGGTTATCCCCGCCACACCTATGTCATTAAGACCACCTGAAACATCTCATTAACTCGAACGGCGACAGCCGGTCGCTGCCTCGGCAGTAAAGCTTCACGCCTACTAGGGGCAGGTGCATCGAGTTTACAACAGTGGCGTTAGCCGCAATTTGTGTCAGTCTTAACGAGTGGGTGTTTTGGCTGACAAGTAACTGTCTGTCATATTTCCGAGCACGGTTGAGTTTTTTGGTTCCTGTGTGTAAACTGATTGAGCCTGGTGATGAAGGTAAAACGACTGCTTCTTTTTACACATCAGCGTTCCTCTAGTCCCCTACTATTAATTTAGTACAGGTGTATTACCAAAGTGGCATTTTTAAATTAGCAGAAATGCCACGTCGTCGTGGATGTCGATATAAGCCGGACAGCTTCTGCTACATCTGTCGGAAGTTCACTTTTGCCAGAAATAGGAAGAAAATTTCTTCAGTCATAAAGAAAGCATACAAACATTACTTTGGAGCAGAGTTAGGAGACCAAGATAAAGAATGGACACCACATTTCTGTTGTTCTACATGTTACTGCAAACTAATTCAGTGGTGGAAAGGTAAAGAGACTGTGGCGTTGTTTGCTGTTCCCATGGTGTGGAGGGAGCCTAAGGACCATGTTAATGATTGTTATTTCTGTCTAACAAAAATTCAGGGTTTTACAAACAAAAAGTCGAAGAGGCACATTGTTTACCCAGATCTGCCTTCAGCGAGAATGACAGTGCAGCATTCCGACAAACTTCCAGTACCTTCAAGAGCTCGAGGTCAAATTCCGAGTGACAGTGAAATAAGTAGTACTGAAGAAATCACAGATGATGATTCTTTATAACACTGCACAAGTGAGTCATCGCCACATTTGTTAACACAGGCAGATTTAAATGACTTAGTACATGATCTAGGACTAAGTAAACAAAAGGCGGAGCTGCTTGCTTCAAGATTACAAGAGTATAATCTACTGCACCAAAGTAATAAAATCAGTGTGTTCAGGCACAGAGAACATGCCTTTATTTCTCATTTTTCAACTGACGAAGCACTGACATTTTGCAATGACGTTGCTGGTCTGATAAAAGTGCTGAACTTCACTTATATTTCACAGGAGTAGAGACTTTTCATTGATGCATCGAAAACAAGTCTGAAGGGTGTTTTGCTCCATAAAATACCCTCTGTTCCAGTAGCTTACGCTAGTTTGACAAAAGAGAATTACAAATTCGTACAAATGATGCTAAATTCATTAAAATACAATGAACACAAATGGAAAATATGTGCAGATTTCAAGATAATTGCTATGGTACTGGGAATGCAACAAGGCTACACAAAGTATGCCTGTTTTCTTTGCGAGTGGGATAGTCGAGACCGAAATTCTCACTACGTGAAAAAGAAATGGCCTAGGCGAAGATGGAAAGTTGGCGAAAAGAATGTACAACGTGAAAGTCTGGTAGCTCCTGAATATATACTACTTCCACCGCTTCACATCAAACTTGGCCTGATGAAACAATTGGTGAAGGCCATGGATCCAACAGGCTGTGGGTTTGCATATCTAGCTACCAAATTCCCCCGTCTTTCAGCTGCAAAAATTAAGGAAGGTGCATTTGTGGGCCCACAAATCAGGGAGCTGCAGAAAAATGCAAATTTTGAACCATGTTTAACTGATAAAGAAAAAACCGCTTGGGACTGTTTCAAGATGGTGTCGGAAATCATCGTCGGAAGAAGAAGAGCTACTAACTACAAAGCAATGGTGAAGGATATGATCAAAGCATATCAGGATTTGGGGTGCAATATGTCTTTGAAGGTACATATGATGGACTCTCATCTGGACTACGCCACAGAGAGTTGTAGTGACGTATCGGATGTACATGGGGAAAGATTCCATGAAGACATTTCTACCATAGAAAGGCGCTATGAAGGGAAGTGGGTACCTTCTATGTTAGCAGATTATTGCTGGAATATCGTTCGAGAGAAGAAAGATTCACAATACAAGAGAAAAAAGTGATGTGCATTACAAAGCAGTGGCTCATTGTTTGTCAATTTTCTGTAATTTCTCATGTCAAATAAATGCTTCAAAGTGTATACACAAAGGTTACTGTGTTATATGTTAGATCCCACCCTCCATTAATGTGATGAACTTATAACATCATAAAGATGTGCATTTGTTTGTCGAATTTCACCTCACGTTTGCTGCACTATATCAGAAACTGAAAAGAGAAATAAAATTGCGATTACTCATAAACTATCCCTGACAGAAAGAAACCAAAAACAGTTTTCAATTCAGCACTCAAAATACAACTAGGATCACAATATTTTTTATCAGAAATAGAAAAAAAGGTTTTTTTTTTTTGTAGAACAGTGTTATATAATGGTAAGACAGAGATTTAGGAACCAGGTTTTAAAATGTAAGACATTTCCTGGGGCACATGTGGACTCTGAATACAATTTATTGTTTATGAACTGTAGATTAAAACTGAAGAAACTGCAAAAAGGTGGGAATTTAAGGAGTTGGGACCTGGATAAACTGAAAGAACCAGGGGGTGTACAGAGTTTCAGGGAGAGCATAAGGGAACAATTGACAGGAATGGGGGAAAGAAATACAGTAGAAGAAGAATGGGTAGCTTTGAGGAATGAAATAGTGAAGGCAGCAGAGGATCAAGTAGGTAAAAAGACGAGGGCTAGTAGAAATCCTTGGGTAACAGAAGAGATACTGAATTTAATTGATGAAAGGAGAAAATACAAAAATGCAGAAAATTAAACAGGCAAAAAGGAATACAAACGTCTCAAAAATAAGATCGACAGGAAGTGCAAAATGCTAAGCAGGGATGGCTAGAGGACAAATGTAAGGGTGTAGAGGCTTATCGCACGAGGGGTAACATAGATACCGCCTACAGGAAAGACAAAGAGACCTTTGGAGAAAAAAGAACCACTTGTATGAATATCAAGAGCTCAGATGGAAACCCTGTTCTAAACAAAGAAGGGAAAGCAGAAAGGTGGAAGGAGTATATAGAGGGCCTATACAGGGGCGAAGTTCTTGAGGACAATATTATGGAAATGGAAGAGGATGTAGATGAAGATGCAATGGGAGATATGATACTGCGTGAAGAATTTGACAGAGCACTGAAAGACTAAGTTGAAACAGGGCCCCGGGAGTAGACAATATTCCATTAGAACTACTGACGGCCTTGTGAGAGCGAGTCCTGACAAAACTCTACCATCTGGTGAGCAAGATGTATGAGACTGGCGAAATACCCTCAGACTTCAAGAAGAGTATAATAATTCCAATCCCAAAGAAAGCAGGTGTTGACAAATGTGAAAATTACCGAACTATCAGTTTAATAAGTCACAGCTGCAAAATACTAACGCGAATTCTTTCCAGACGAATGGAGAAACTGGTAGAAGCCGACCTCAGGGTAGATCAGTCTGGATTGCGTAGAAATGTTCGAACACGTGAGGCAATACTGACTCTACGGCTTATCTTAGAAGAAAGATTAAGGAAAGGCAAACCTACGTTTCTAGCATTTGTAGACTTAGGGAAAGCTTTTGACAATGTTGACTGGAATACTCTCTTTGAAATTCTGAATGGGGCAGGGGTAAAATACAGGGAGCGAAACGCTATTTACAATTTGTACAGAAAGCAGATGGCAGTTATAAGAGTCGAGGGGTTTGAAAGGGAAGCAGTGGTTGGGAAGGGAGTGAGACAAGGTTGTAGCATATCCCCGATGTTATTTAACGTGTATATTGAGCAAGCAGTAAAGGAAACAAAATAAAAGTTCGGATTAGGTATTAAAATCCATGGAGAAGAAATAAAAACTTTGAGGTTCGCCGATGACATTGTAATTCTGTCAGAGACAGCAAAGGATTTGGAAGACCAGTTGAACGGAATGTACAGCGTCTTGAAAGGAGGGTATAAGATGAACATCAACAAAAGCAAAACGAGGATAATTGAATGTATTCGAATTAAGTCGGGTGATGCTGAGTGAATTATATTAGGAAATGAGACACTTAAAGTAGTACAGGAGTTTTGCTATTTGGGGAGCAAAATAACTGATGATGGTCGAAGTAGAGAGGATACAAAATGTAGACTGGCAATGGCAAGAAAAGCGTTTTTGAAGAAGAGAAATTTGTTAACATCGAGTATTGATTTAAGTGTCAGGAAATCCTTTCTGAAAGTAGTTGTATGGAGTGTAGCAATGTATGGAAGTGAAACATGGACGATAAATAGTTTAGACAAGAAGAGAATAGAAGATTTCGAAATATGGTGCTACAGAAGAATAGTGAAGATTAGATGGGTAGATTACATAAGTAATGAGCAGGTATAGAACAGAATTGGGGAGAAGAGGAGTTTGTGGCACAGATTCAGAAGGATGTAGGCTGCAGGAGGTGCTGGGAGATGATGAAGCTCGCACAGGATAAAGTAGCATGGCGAGCTGCATCAAGCCAGTCTCAGGACTGAAGACAACTACAACAACAATCAGTTACTTTCGATCAGCATCGTGTCACCCTCTTCCAAGTCTCACTAAATGTCTAAGGGTGAAATGTCATTAGGCCTGTTAAGAATAACCCCAGCAACAGGAAAATTCCTCAGCGTAACTTACAATGCAGCCTTTTGGATCGCCACAATTGCGTGCAAATACAATATAGAAAACCTTCTTAATCAGTGGTCATGTCAAGTCCTTCACACACACACACACACACACACACACACATATATATATATATATATATATATATATATATATATATATATATACACTCCTGGAAATTGAAATAAGAACGCCGTGAATTCATTGTCCCAGGAAGGGGAAACTTTATTGACACATTCCTGGGGTCAGATACATCACATGATCACACTGACAGAACCACAGGCACATAGACACAGGCAACAGAGCATGCACAATGTCGGCACTAGTACAGTGTATATCCACCTTTCGCAGCAATGCAGGCTGCTATTCTCCCATGGAGACGATCGTAGAGATGCTGGATGTAGTCCTGTGGAACGGCTTGCCATGCCATTTCCACCTGGCGCCTCACTTGGACCAGCGTTCGTGCTGGACGTGCAGACCGCGTGAGACGACGCTTCATCCAGTCCCAAACATGCTCAATGGGGGACAGATCCGGAGATCTTGCTGGCCAGGGTAGTTGACTTACACCTTCTAGAGCACGTTGGGTGGCACGGGATACATGCGGACGTGCATTGTCCTATTGGAACAGCAAGTTCCCTTGCCGGTCTAGGAATGGTAGAACGATGGGTTCGATGACGGTTTGGATGTACCGTGCACTATTCAGTGTCCCCTCGACGATCACCAGTGGTGTACGGCCAGTGTAGGAGATCGCTCCCCACACCATGATGCCGGGTGTTGGCCCTGTGTGCCTCGGTCGTATGCAGCCCTGATTGTGGCGCTCACCTGCACGGCGCCAAACACGCATACGACCATCATTGGCACTAAGGCAGAAGCGACTCTGATCGCTGAAGACGACACGTCTCCATTCGTCCCTCCATTCACGCCTGTCGCGACACCACTGGAGGCGGGCTGCACGATGTTGGGGCGTGAGCGGAAGACGGCCTAACGGTGTGCGGGACCGTAGCCCAGCTTCATGGAGACGGTTGCGAATGGTCCTCGCCGAAACCCCAGGAGCAACAGTGTCCCTAATTTGCTGGGAAGTGGCGGTGCGGTCCCCTACGGCACTGCGTAGGATCCTACGGTCTTGGCGTGCATCCGTGCGTCGCTGCGGTCCGGTCCCAGGTCGACGGGCACGTGCACCTTCCGCCGACCACTGGCGACAACATCGATGTACTGTGGAGACCTCACGCCCCACGTGTTGAGCAATTCGGTGGTACGTCCACCCGGCCTCCCGCATGCCCACTATACGCCCTCGCTCAAAGTCCGTCAACTGCACATACGGTTCACGTCCACGCTGTCGTGGCATGCTACCTGTGTTAAAGACTGCGATGGATCTCCGTATGCCACGGCAAACTGGCTGACACTGACGGCGGCGGTGCACAAATGCTGCACAGCTAGCGCCATTCGACGGCCAACACCGCGGTTCCTGGTGTGTCCGCTGTGCCGTGCGTGTGATCATTGCTTGTACAGCCCTCTCGCAGTGTCCGGAGCAAGTATGGTGGGTCTGACACACCGGTGTCAATGTGTTCTTTTTTCCATTTCCAGGAGTGTAGTTGATTTCAGCAACCATTGCAAGTAATGGAAGATTTAATTTTATGGGCAAGAACACAACCTCCTCTCAGTTTATCATGCTTAGGGTCCACCTACATTTAGATCAGCTACATGGAGGTAGGAGTACAATCTCTAGCAACCCTACAGGGAGTTATATGTGACTCAACCATTTACTGCTAACACAAGCGTATTGCACAAACTGTTGTACAGCTGTTACTATCATCATTTTATTCATAGCTTTTACTTTCTGAACAACTGAAGTATGGTGTTCTTTTCAGAATAAAATTCCGTCATCAGCTGCATATTTATTTTTACTTTGCTCTTCCGGATTCGACAAATTCATCTGTGGTCTTCGGTAGCTTTTATTGGTTCATCAGATATTAATATTTTCTAAACAATGTTACCACATGTCCGAAAATGTGCACATTGTATGTGATAATTACAACCACATATTGTTAATTTACAGCAAATGTTTCACATTTATGCACATAATCAATTTGTGCTAGCAGCAAGTAACTTATCGTGGCAATATGTTTCTGTTTAGAAGATACTGACATCTGCTAAACAAATATTAACCTTCTGAAGATGGCAGATTAATCTTCAAAAGCAGTAAAACAAAGTGGAAATAACTGTAAACTAAGGACTGAATTTTACTACCGCACTTGTTTTATTTTTGGAGAAAAGAACTTCTGTTCTTAGTAACATATTCTTAGAAGCATAACGTCTTCTGGTGTCATATTCTGTTCCTTCACATGGTGCTTCGCTAATTCCTATGTCGCGAGTCAGCTAGTGTTACTTTGCCAACGCCCAAGTATGCCGCTACCTTTTTTAGTCTCACCACTGTCTAGTTTTTCAGTGCAAGAACCTTCGTCTCCAGAGAAACAAATTTCCAGAGCTCATACTGACGAAAAATTGCAGGAACAATAATAAATACGTATCACGATCCGACTATGCATACACACCACTCTGAACCTGAGCAGACACCGGCTGATTGGCGGTGGGTGAAACAACGATAACGTCTAAAGCGGGCACGATTGTACACAATGAATTCGCGTGCATCTCGGCCGCTGATCACACCCACTCCCTGCGTGTATTCAACTTTATCCGTGATATTGTTTTCATTTTCTTTGACGTAGTAATCATCCGTCGCCCTCCTGGGATTAAATAGAGGCTCGGATGGCGGTGGCGAGTTACCGAGGTTGTACACTCTGGCATTGAAACCTTGAAACCTACCTGCATTTGAGGACCACTTTATGCACACACTTGGCATTCGAACAGTTAGTTTAGATCGGAAAAAATTAAAACTAGTACAAATTCAGAAGGCAGCCATAATTCTGTTCACTCAATTAATATTTTTAGATCTGTAATTAAAAATTTTAATTTAAATGTAATTTCTCTACTGTGGTTTACTATGTTTCTTGTAGTACTAGTAGCCTTATTCATCTGCAGATGTCTTTTTATAAGGATATAGGCCATGTCAAATTATTTACAAGTTAACGCCAATCTAAAATAAGCTAATTCGTATACACATATATTTACGGACTTCTAATTAGAGACAATCATTACATTTACTACTGGTATGCAATACTTTTTTTTACAAATGACATATTAAATAATCTAGTGCCACACTTTCACTCATATCTCATTATCAGTCACTGCACACATTATACACACACTGTTTCATAACACTTCACTCACTACACACACACACACACACACACACACACACACACACACACACACACACACAAACACTGGTGATCTCTGGGCCATTTTCTATGCTATGCTGTCCTGAGAAACTGAGTCATCATTCCTCCATAATGAGTGAGATGTTCAGCTCAGAAAGAGGAAGAGGTGTTAGTGTTGTGGTATGTATAACTTGGGGGGAAAAAAGAAACAAAAAACGTAAAGTGAGGGTGTTATGTGGAGTGTTGGATAATCACATTTTTCTGTCAAACGCCTACTCTGCTTTTTCTAAGTAATCCTTCAATGTATAAAATGTATTGCATAACAAGTACCTTTTAGCTGCCTTTTTAAATAAGTGTATTTTTCAATTTCGTTTATCTCTTTTGGTAACTTATTGTACAATTTCATTCCCCGGTAGAAAATGCTGTTTTCAGTTTTATGTTTATTGTTTTCTTGGTAACTGTAAGTTGAGTCTAGCTCTTGTTCCATGGTCATCGACAGAGCTGTTTGTGCAGTAATTACCAATGCTATTTTTGATGTGTATAACTGACAGTTAAAGTATTCACATGGAGCAGTTAATAACCCCAGTCTTTTGAACAGATCTTTACGATTTGCTCGACTAGTATTTTTGGTTATTATTCTTATTGCTATTTTCTGGAGTTTGAAAATTGTGTTCATATTTTGTGCATTTGTTCCCCAAAAAAGAATGCCGTATTTAAGAATTGAGTGTACATATGAATAATATGTAAATAAAGAAGCTGCGCGTCACACACTGATGATAAGATTCTAAGGACCTAACATGCTGATGACATTCTGTTTGCAAGCACCTTTGTGTGTTCACACCACTTCAGTTGAGAATCAATATTCATTCCTAGAAATTTTGCATTTGTAACGCAGTCTATAGAGGTGCCATCTGAATTTAATTTAACATTGTAATTTTTTCACTTTAAACTCAAATTCATGGCATTAGTTTTCTTTATGTTCAATGCCACTTTATTGCTTACTGACCAATCATAAGCTTTCTTGAGAGTTTCATTTGCTTCCTCGATGAGGAGTTCTCTTGTTTTCTCAGTGAGTATAATACTGCTGTCGTCAGCGAAGAGAATTTTTTCACCGTGACTAACACTACTGGGAAAGTCACTGTTGTATATCAGGAACAGTATTCGTCCTAATATGCTACCTTGCAGAAACCCTATATTAATGTATTTTGGTTCTGATAAGTGTTTTATTAAATTTTTAGATCTATTTGAAGTATGTGTTATCTCCACTCTTTGTACCCTACCTGCTAGGTATTATCAAAACCAGTCATTAGCTACCCCTCTTATTCCTAATGCTTCTAATTTATTTAATATAATCTGGTGGTCGACTGTATCAAACGCCTTAGAAAGATCCAAAAATATGCCTGTGACACATTCATCTTTATCAAGAGCATCAAGTACAACTTTGGTGAATTCTACTATGGCTGATAGTATTTTTGCCACTACAGAAACCAGACTGTGATTCGCTTAAAAGGTTGTATTTATTCAGGTAATTCACTAATCTGTCTTTCATAAATGCTTCTGTTATTTTTGAGAATCCTGGCAGCAGGGAAATGGGCTGGTAATTTTCTATGTTTCTCTGTGGTTGGAAGTAACATCTTGTATTTAGTGCAAAATTATTTACAGGTGTTATAATTGTTTTGGGAATTTTTGCTGTAACTTCTCTGCAATACTTGAAAAATGCTTATTTACGTAGTTCACTGAGTGTTTTGGATCATTTATTACTTTATCCCCCTCCCTTAGCAGTATGTTATTCTGTGTTTCTTTGCCTCTCCCCATTTCGTTTTTTATAATATCCCAGACTTCTTTGCTTTTATCCTCGGCATTATAAATTATTTTGTCATTAAATGACTTTTTTGCAGCAATCAGAACCCTCTTATAGATCTTTTTATATCTATGACAGAAATTAAAGATTCGCAATGATCCAGAATTCTTATTCATGGAACTGAGGTGTTTAAGTGTTTGGGAGGACCTCTTAATACCTGCAGTTACCCATCTTTTTTGTGAGTGGTCGATACAGACATGCATACTTTTGGAAATGCCTTTTCAAAGTTTAATTTAAACAATGTGAAGAATGTAGAGAATTCCATACTCGCATAGGTTTCCTTATACACTTCATCCCAGCTTTGATTTTCTAGTTCTTTTGAAAATCTTTTATTTTGGTTTCTGATAGATGTCGTTTGTAGGCTTGTAGTCGAGGGGATGATGTGATGCCTGATTTTACAGTTGTATTTGACAGAGATGGTCTGATAGCCTGAGGCCTTTTACAGCTACATCACATTTCTCCCTGTCCATATTTGTGGCCACATGGTTAATTACTGATGCAGTCATTGTAATAAGCCTTGTTGCACTATAGCCCAATAGTGACATGCCAAAACTTTGAAGGATGTTTATGAAGTTGGTGCTGGATATATTTATGATAGTGTTGATGTTTATGTCCCCACACAGAATTTTGTTGAGCTTAGTAGTTGAGACTTTGTATAGAATTTCTGTTAATTTATTGAAAAAAGAATCCACACTACCACTGGTAGATCTATACACACACAAAATAATTTCTTGGTGATATCAAGCCCTGTTAATTGAATAGCTGATATTTCAAAGTGTTTGTCTTCATCTACTGTACTGAGGTCATATCGGGATTTAAACTGTGTTCCTTTTCTGATATAAATGCATGTTCCTCCACTTCTGGAAGTAGTTTTCCCTTTCATACAGTGATAATACTACATATTGTATTTCTGTATCTCTACACCAGTGCTCAGTAATACAAACTACTGTGCAGTTCACAGATTGGAGCTCATCTTCCAGTACTTGTACTGTTGTTACTGTAGCTTATGTTTTCCTGTTTTCTATGTTGTCATTGGCTCCTGCCAAATGCGAAAGAGTTATTACAAGATTTTTGTCAAAATTTCAATTTGAAAAAGTTGTGGAGAAGTACCACTGCTCAGATTGTCAAATTTCAACGGAATGTTATCCTAAAAGGAGGAAACGTTATGGAAACAAAAGAAACGTTAATTGAAAGTTTTTCACTATATGGCGCTATAGGCATCATAACGAGTGGTTTAGACTACAGATAACAGATGAACTGCTATACAATGGTTGTGGTGTGAGTTGTAAATTAAACCAATGGTACTGCTACGACATTACCTAATAGTTTTCTACTGAGTAGTTGCACTCTAAGCAGCAGTCCCAAACGAACAAACCAGTTGCGGCTTTACCTAATATTACTCGTACTTTAGGTAATTGGGCATTGCACGGTTCTCTTTAAACGGAATAATTTGATGTAGTCATAAGGTCGAGCTGCGCACATCTGCTTTCATGCCCAGCAGTTCTCACTGCAAATAATAACATGCAACTGTGATCCTGCAGTCAAATGGTCTATGCATGGGATATAATTGTGAATTACTGAAATAAATGTCATATTAAATAAGAGATACATGAACAATAAATAAAAAGGGTTTTATTCTAAGGTCTATAATTGATGCAGACGACAGAGTTATGTTGAGTAATGTTTATTCAAGGAGGTGAAGCTCAACGGAAAATGGTCCTATGATAATTAACTATAATACAGACAGAATTTCTCTTCTTAAATGCAGTAAATTTGCATTGAGAGCGTTATGAGAATGGTAGCAGAATCCATGCTAAATAGTCATCCAAGTCACGCGAAAAATATGTGCATTTTGTGATCAGAATACACGAAATATTCACGAGTTCAAAACAGTTCAGAATTCAACATGATGATTGACAAAGTAACACATGCGAGATATCCTGTAGAAACTCATACACCCTGTATTTCCAGTTCCGTAATGCAATCGAAAAAAATTAGAGTATCGTAGCCGCCGTTCACTGCCCATAATCAATCACCTTCAAGATTGAATAAGCTCATTGTATCACTAACAGATCTGCCTTCTTCAAGAATCAACGTAAAAGTGTCCACAATCGCTTCATTGAGCTTTTCACTCGAAAAACATTTGTCTCCACTTCTGTGGTGTTCTGCCACTTCATGCTTTTCCATTGGCTGAAGGTCGTCCCCACCAAAAATACATCGGTCTCAAGTACTATTGACACGACTGGACCCGACCACTTCAGCACTAAAGTAGTACATAGCTACAATATTTAAATAAAAAAAATATTATTATCATTTGGACACACTCAAATCATTTACGATAAATGTAAGTAATATTCCGTTCATAAGTAAATAAGCCAGCATTCTTACACAAGTACACTCACTCTAGATGACAAAAGACTGTTGCTAAATATCGTTTAAATAGTTACTTAGGCATGCTTGACAAAAGCATGATATGGCACTCTGTACAATGATAGTTTCAGCTAACAAATATATCTGACCGATTCTTAAATTACCATGATTTTGTATCAGCAATCGTAATCAGTAGTTAAATAAGTATTTGGCACAAATAGTAACATACTCATTAAATAACTACACAAGTACAACATGATAGAGATGTTCATACTGCAGTCTTTTGCTGCGTAATGAAGGAGAGCACGACATCTGACAAATATTTTCATAATGAAACGATATAGAATACTTAATTAATGAAGAAGTGAAATCGATACAGATACTAGCTTTCAGGGATGACAGCAAAGGTGCAATGCTATGATTTGAGATATCGTTTGTTGAAATCACACAAAGCCTTTAAAATATCTTAATTGAGAGGTACAGTGCGAAAATGTTTAGTCACTGTAAAATATTAACTCCTGTAGTTTTTAAATATTGAAAATTATTGTTGTGTCATTGGATGTACCTTCTTTAATTGTGGTAGCTGATGTATTCAGATTTGATTTATTATGTAACTGTGATTTCTAAAAGTCGTACTGAAGTCATCTTTCAGATTGTCTCAAAGTCTGCCATTGCTGGTGCATTTGAAATTCGTCTAAGCGAACAACCACTGTTCACCTCGCCCTTCTGAGAGTTTCCTCATTTCCGCCATGCTGCTCCTCTTCGTACCCAGCCGGCTCATACCATTCCCATAGTTGGACCATCCGTGGCGCGCCCTTGGCCCTGGGACCTCCAGCTAGAGTTCAGATGTAAAAAAAAAAAAAAAAAAAAAAAAAAATCACCTGAGCTTCTACTAATTCTCGGAGGCCGATTAGATCGCCTACATATGCCCAACATTGCACTGTGCAATGTACATGACCGTAGGAAAAGGCTCTCATAGCGTTTACCCTAGACGGTACAGGTAAAAAATGGTTCAAATGGCTCTGAGCACTATGGGACTTAAAATCTGAGGTCATCAGTCCCCTAGAACTTATAACTACTTAAACCTAACTAACCTAAGGACTTCACACACATCCATGCCCGAGGCAGGATTCGAACCTGCGACCGTAGCTCTCGTACGGTTCCAGACTGAAGCGCGTAGAACCGCTCGGCCACAGCGGCCGGCGCAGGTAACAGGATCCCCAGGAACCATCTTCTCAAAAAAAAAAAAAAAATACGGCTCTACGATAAACTATGCCGTCAACCCATACCACACAGTTTCCTTTGCGGAATGAAACGGTACCGGTTGTGTGCCAGCGGATGTTCCGCCCTGGATGTACTGCAACTATGTGTATTGACATGTCCTTGGAGATGGAAATGGGTTTTGTTCAAATGGCTGTAAGAACTATGGGAGTTAAGATCTTAGGTCATCAGTTCCCTATGGGTTTTGTCTGTCCTCAGAATGTTCCATGGCGATTCGTTCTCCACATCCATGCGAGCACGACATTCTAGATCAATTGTTCTTACATACAGATCAGCTTGAATCAACTCCTAAATATGGTTAATTTTGTGTGGACAGCAGTGCAAATTGTTCCATTACGCACAGTGCTAACTGGCATGTCCAAAGTTCAGGCGATTCCTCATACATTGCCTGTTTGCATACCACCGCTCGACGTCTTCTGTAGTGCTGTGGCCACATCTTCCACTGTCGTCGGATAAACTGCTTTCCTCCCTCTGCCACATTGCAGCTCAAAATAACCTGTCTTTTCGAACTTCGTAACCATTTTCTCTAGACCCTCAGGTATATCGGACCAACGCCTTTTTTCATGCCCTCGAGTGTCCGGAACTCCTTCAAGGCTACTGGAGCACAGTCACCGTTCTTATAAAAGAGCCTTACAAACTGCTCGCTATCCTGTGCTGAGACAGCCACACAGGCCTTTTCAGGCGCAAAGTGAGGAAAAACTGTGTGCCCCACATCGTTTTATTTTGCATATTCCGTAACGTTTCCCCTCTCTTCGATAATATTCCGTTCACATTTGATGTCAAACTCACAGCGAATATTTTTTTTTACATGGTTTGAAAACTAGATATTTAATTATAATCACCTGTTTACTTAAATAGTTCAGAACGAGACGTCTCAGTAACATCTGTATCAGAAGAACTGAAGTTATAATAAACATCATATTTATGTTGAACTGTGACTTTGTACTAATTTAGTAATAGCTGTGTTACGTTTGTTATTCTCATTAATTTGTAGTGTTAACATCAATATTGACAGTCAGGACCAGAATTACGGATATTAGCAAATGATTTCTTGTATTTGGAAAGGTAAGAAGGGAAAGCATGAGCGCCACTGAAATTTGATACAGGGTTACTTTAGACAAATAAGTAATCAGCACTCACAATTTTCTAAAACAGTTTACGAGAGTACATAATTAAAAAACACGCAACTGTGACGGAATTACCTTAAATCAGAAATGCTTATGAAACACAGTTATGAAGTGGGATGTGTCGTGATTGTTACCAGTTATAGTACCTAATGATATGAATTACACACTTCAAAACGTTCGAATACTGGGGGTTAAGAAACGTGTCGATCATTTTCAGGGATGGTATATTCCGTCAACAGGCTCAGCAGTGAGTTTATATGTCTTTCACTAGCAGTGGTAGTCTGTATTAAGTTGTGTGGTTTGATATTGTAATGTAATTTCATTCATGTGAAGTGTGTGCTACTGTACAGTAAATTACCACTATGGGTACGTGTCGTGACGACTTAGGAGCTTTTAGATTAATTTTTTTTTGTCGTTGTGCTGTTTGACAGTACCGCTGCTTTACTATGAATTTCTCGTGTCCACTACTTGTTAGCAACAGATATCTACTACTCACAAGTGATTTGGCTCACAAGTGATTTGGCGGATATGATTACCACTACGTTGCAGGAAAAGAAAATAATTTGTGAGACCATATCATGTTGGTTAGTGTTTTCAGTCGTATGTACATAAAACTCATTTTTGTTACATCTTTGCACACTGCAAAAGACGTAGAACGTCTGCAGACCAGGCAGAAGCACTTTATATTCTACAAGGGCGTACATAGTCTCATATTGACTTTGGTCCTCTTGCGAGGCGCTTCTCTTGTAAGGAAGCCGTTTTTGATCCAGCTATCTTAGACTGTCTGGCAATTTCCCTTTCGTTTCGCGTCTGTATAGGAAAGCCGTTCTGGAGGCCAGGCTAGCAATTACTTTTTCAGTGCTCTGCCCTCAGAGTCTAGGAACGCTACAGTTATTGATGGAAAACTACATCTCTTTGACCTTTAACATCCGCTTCATTGTAATCCGATTATCTCGCCGCATTCCGTAATTAACTTCGAAGCAGCCAGAACATCACATCCGGCCACGGGCTACGGTGGCCTAGATATATGAGCGACTGGGGTACCGGACAATGACCTCTCGTTCGCAGTTCTCAGCCGAGGTACGACTTTTTTCATGAAGTTACTCCTCTGTCTTAGCAGTATAGTAGTGCAATTCTGTGAGAACTATATGAAAATCATTTTGGGATGTAATCAGTCATTTGTTTTGTTTTAACGGCCCGAATTTTAGAAACTTCATTTTTGAGCATGAGCTATTTTGTTTGTGTGCATTGTAGTATCTACGAATACTGACATAAAATTGTAATTTTTTTATGAGTTAATGAAAAAACAATTGATTCTGCAGATTCTGCTTCTTGACCAAAGTGAGTAAGCTTGCTTACGTATTTATGAAGTGCTGTGAATTCGACTAAGGTGAGTAAGCTTGTTTACGTATTTATGAATTTGCTGTGAATTGTATGTGTTTTTAATCCTTAATTTAACACCACGACTCGTGAAACATTTATTAGCCATCTCGTTTGAATAACCTTATATGTGAATATGCAATATACACTTCTGACAATGTCAGCGTAGGTGCGATCTACAGTCTTACGAACACTGAATAAATTTTGAATTGCCAAGATCGCTAAAATCATTCATTCCCACAGACGACCGTTTTCGGCAATTCTCTGCTGCCGTCTTCGGATCTACAAAAAACGGGACCGAAAATGCTAGGATACAACTACTAACGTAACAGCGCACATTACTCTGATCAAAAATTTACGTTACACGGAATAGCAACATACCTATGTTTACATCATTACATAATCTCCTCAGTCAGTACAGTAAGTGGTGCTATACAGTGTATGTCCATGTTGGGCTTCTAGAGTAGCTCACGATACCAACATGGACATACATTGTACAGCACCACTTACTGTACTGACCGAGGAGATTATGTAATGATGTAAACATAGGTATGTTGCTATTCCATGTATTGTAAATTTTTGGCATAATTATTTGTGCTGTTACATTAGTAGCTGTATCCTAGCATTCTCGGTCTCATATTTTGCAGATCCGTAGATAGATAATTGCCGAAACCGGTCGTGTATATGATTAAATGATTTAAGCGATCTTGGTAGTTGAGAATTTATCAGTGTTTATGAACATGCAATAACGTACAGAATGCCCGTGGACTTTTTAAGAAGTTGCAGCAGCAACTTATAATTATCTGCTCCCATGCAGAACTTCTCTGTTAGACCATAGTCTCTCAGGCGATAGGGTCTTATCTCTGCATTACTCACCTGTACCCTGGTATAATGTAAAAGTTTCATTTTAAATCAAACTACTGTAGTGTACCATCACCTTTTTTCCGTCAAATGTCTAACAAAAGTGAATTTGCTGCCTCTTACCATAGTGTGTCTCCGTGATCTTTCATCACGTACTATGCACTGTGTACCATATCACACATAGTATAGTTGTGTAGTGTGTTTTTGAATACTTCCTTGAGGTTTCAAGGCAGTATTCATTGTGAAAATCCACGATGCGTGTGTAGCGTAGAGCGTTACACACACACCGTGGATCTTCACAATTAATACCGCCTTGAAACCCTCAAGGAAGTATTCAAAAATCACGCCAAACGACTATACAGGAACACGAGACACTCGAACAATCCTTTCATCTTTACTCTGGGAGACTATGGTCACAACCATAGATGGAAGCGTAAGCGGCCAAAGACTCTACTAGCTAGGGCATAACCACCTATGGCTAGCTAACATACATCCACAAGCGACAACATGGCCTAGCCCCCCGCATGTCAGCAACGTTTACTGGATATGCCAGCTGCCATTAAAGACGACCAGAAGGCTACAGCAGGGAAACCACACTGACGCAGAAACAAACCGCCAACATCATCCTACACCGTGAATCTGACGCATGACCTATCGGACACAAAACGATGACGAACGTAACTGTTACAGGTATGCTGACGCTGACAAAGAAGACAACACCGGCATCCAGCGGCCGTCGAGTAACACCACTGCACAACGACAAAGTTACCCGGCTGCAGTATGCCCACTACTAACAAAGCCTACCCTTGCATGACATGTCGCAGGCAGCAAGAAAACCGGTACTGCTCTTAGAACCCGACCCAACTATCGCAGAGGTTTTTTCTCCTTTGGCTCTTGTCTTCACACTTTCTTCCCTCTGCCCTTCATACCACTACCCTTCGTTCAACGTTCGACCCAATCTGTCTCTAGATGAGAGGGTATTAATGGCTAATCTTAGCCGCGTGGGTTTAGCCGAGCAGTCTGAGGCTCTGCAGTCATGGACTGTGTGGCTGGTCCCGGCGGAGGTTCGAGTCCTCCCTCGGGCATGGGTGTGTGTGTTTGTCCTTAGAGTAATTTAGGTTAAGTAGTGTGTCAGCTTAGGGATTGATGACCTTAGCAGTTAAGTCCCATAAGATTTCACACACATTTTTGGTTAATCGTAACCAGACGTACGCAAACATCGCAGTACCCCCACATCCTGCGATACCTCACTTAAGTGAAAACTAACCGCTATGCAGACATGGCAATAGAAGACCTTATGTGTTGTCCATCATGCCGGTATAGGCGCGGAGGGGCTCCATATCTATTAAAAAAATCGCACATGTTTTTAAAGATCATATTTATTAATTATGTAATAAGTTTCTAGTTTCATGGTATGTCCACCATTAACAAACAATCATTGCCACATAAGTACATAGTTTTAAATATTCAGATTTGTAGTTGGCAAACAAAAAAATGGCTTTACGCCAAGAGTGGAAACCATACCATTCACCAGTCCCATAGGTAATCTCTTATCACTGCCATAAACGTGCCGATTACAGTGTCTACATTGACAGAATATACTAAATTGTTTTTGTGAAGAATCACTCTTTTTAATGTGAGACACTTACTACTCTATTTATACACTACTGGCCATTAAAATTGCTACACCAAGAAGAAATTCAGATGATAAACGGGTATTCATTGGACAAATATATTGTAATTTTTGTGATTACTTTATCAAGCAATTTGGGTGCATAGATCCTGAGAAATCAGTACCCAGAACAACCACCTCTGGCCGTAATAACGGCCTTGATAAGCCTGGCATTGAGTCACACAGAGCTTGGATGGCGTGTACAGGTACAGCTGCCCATGCAGCTTCAACACGATACCACAGGTCATCAAGAGTATTGACTAGCGTATTGTGACGAGCTAGTTGCTCGGCCACCATTCACCAGACGTTTTCAGTTGGTGAGAGATCTGAAGAATGAGCTGGCCAGGACAGCAGTCGAACATTTTCTGTATCCAGAAAGGCCCGTACAGGGCCTGCAACATTCGGTCGTGCGTTATCCTGCTGAAATGTAGGGTTTCGCAGGGATCGAATGAAGGGTAGGACCACGGGTCGTAACACATCTGAAATGTAACGTCCACTGTTCAAAGTACCGTCAACGCGAACAAGAGGTGACCGAGACGTGTAACCAATGGCACCCCATACCATCACGCCGGGTGATACGCCGGTATTGCGATGACGAAAACACGCTTCCAATGTGCGTTCACGGCGATGTCGCCAAACACGGATGCGACCATCATGATGCTGTAAACAGAACCCGGATTCATCCGAAAAAATGACGTTTTGCGCTTCCTGCACCCCGGTTCGTCGTTGAGTACACCATCGCAGGCGCTCCTGTCTGCGATGCAGTGTCATGGGTAACCGCAGCCATAGCCTCCGAGCTGATAGTCCGTGCTGCTGCAAACGTCGTCGAACTGTTCGTGCAGATGGTTGTTGTCTTGCAAGCGTCCCCATCTGTTGACTCATGGATCGAGACGTGGCTGCACGATCCGTTACAGCCATGCGGATAAGATGCCTGTCATCTCAACTGCTAGTGATACGAGGCCGTTGGGATCCAGTACGGCGTTCCGTATTACCGTCATGAACCCAACGATTCCATATTCTGCTAACAGTCATTGGATCTCGACCAACGTGAGCAGCATTGTCGTGATACGATAAACCGCAATCGTGATAGGCTACAATCCAACCTTTATCGTAGTCGGAAACGTGATGGTACGCTTTTCTCCTCCTTACACGAGGCATCACAGTAACGTTTCACCAGACAACGCCGGCCAACTGCTGTTTGTTTATGAGAAATCGGTTGGAAATTTTCCTCACATCAGCACGTTGTAGGTGTCGCCACCGGCGCCAAGCTTGGGTGAATGCTCTGAAAAGCTAATCATTTGCAGATCACAGCATTTTCTTCCTGTTGGTTAAATTTCGCGTCTGTAGCACGTCATCTTCGTGGTGTAGCAATTTTAATGGCCAATAGTGTATGTTACTCCTTTTCAGTAGCTACTTTATTACACAGTAAGTGATATTACAGGTCCACGTCCTTAACTGTGTGGTCAGTGTAGACGGCTGCCACGTGAAGGACCCCAGGCTCGATCCCTCCTACTGCTGAGAAATTTTCCTTGGTGGAGGCCTGGTACGGAGTGCACTAGGCCTTGTAATGTCAGTTGACGAACTACGTGAGTCAGAAGTATCTGCTCCATGGCAGAACGTCCGGGAAGGTGCTGTGGTGACCACTTGTTCCTCCATACCGTATCCGTATGACACCGCATGGCGGAGGATGACATGGCGGCCGAACGACATCCCTTGGGGCTTCAAGCTCTGGACAACGAGTTCGTACAAACAACATTACAAAATTTTACGGAAACAGTATCCAGAAACCAGACACAGATTTGTTAAAGAGATAGAAGTATCAAAATGTAGTAACCAGAAGCAAAGAAGAATACATTGACACTTATACACGACGTCATTATAAATTAGGAAACCTATTTCAGTAACTTGATCCCATTAAGACAGCAATATCTGAACAATTTGAGTCCTACTCTCTAGGATAAATGATAACTTGGTCAATTTATCTCGGTCTCCAGTAGTATCAACCTACAGAGTGTAGAACTCAGGTTAATATCGGATTATGTTGCCAAATCGTTGCTTCTACACGAGTATTCCATGGAGAGATACGGTTGCAAAAACCCAAACCCAACTGAGTATGAAAGAAAAAAGTTATGTTCCACACACTATTCATATGTGTGGCAGTGTAATTAGTACGATGTTTTACCAAATACCCACACTTAAGTTAGTTGACATGTTTGCTATACTCTTTTTCTCTTTTTCCACTCATCGATTCGTGTCGTTATTGATTCAATCAACTATACGTCGTTAGGTTTTTTATTAGAGTTAGAATCATGGCGTTTAATTTGTACATTCACGTATGTTTATTTTTTAACATCACTGTTCGCGTTACAGATGGGACTTAGCACCATTATCAGCGTTGCGGACAAATAAAGGCAAAAGTTAAATGCAAAGTTCAAATGAACTACTTAAACGTAACTAACCTAAGGACATCACACACATCCATGCCCGAGGCAGGATTCGAACCTGCGACCGTAGCGGTGGTGTGGTTCCAGACTTAAGTGCCTAGAACGGCTCGGCCACACCGGCCGGCCTAAAATGTCAAACGCAGCTTTTTTTTTTACTGAAAGATTGTTTTAGTAACAGATACTTTATTACAACTTGACTTTGCTTCCTCGACTCACAGTGTTCCTTCAATGTTATTTGTGAGATCGAGGAAGGGAGAGAAGAGTACAAGGGGCATTAGCGCAAGTCAGTGTTTTGTTAGCGATTTAACTGAATTTCTTTCGGAGTTGACAGAAGTAGCAATAATATTAAAAAGGAAACCCTGATATTCTACAATATTATCCTTGCCAGTACTTTGGTATATCGGGAGCGAGAAACGGGTGATGATGACCAGAAGATGTCATTGTGCCCATGAAACGTGTCTAGAATAACTGCAGTTTGTGCTCGCGCAGACTGTCTACATCTGTTTATCTATTTTCGGGACAGCTTCTTGTAGTTTTGATGACAGTGACTTTTATATTGTCCCTGGCGTAGAAGGGATAGTGTATCTGCGTCCTTTTTATCAGACACTCATCACACAGCACTTAAACATGGACAAAGGGTTTCTTAAATTTAAATGAAACTATACAGGGTGTTTCAGAAGGTACAATACAACTTCAGTGTGTTATAGCACCGAAATTAAATAAGATACTACCACTGTGGTTGACTTATATTACACATTTCACAAAGTTTCTCTGCTATCCAATGATGTGCGCCTGTTGTGGCACGCACAAACTGCAGCCTGAATTCAAGCTCTATCAACATTCGGCGCAACATATACTGTGGCAGTGGCAGGAACGGTTCGGTTCATTAAATCGTTGATGTGGTTGACAGGCAATTGGGAGACTCTGTCCTAGACGTACCCCCGTAGAAGTTCATCGGAGTGATGTCAGGCGAACTGACGGAGAAGAACAACCGCAGTAAGCTGCATGTGTTGTGGCGTGTTGTCTGCTTTCACTGGGTGCAACAGCTGCAGTCAGTATCTGTAAACGTTTCCAAAGGACTCGGTGCACGGTAGCCATAGCGATTTATAGCTCCTGGGACGCCCTCCGAACAGAATACTGTTGTGAACGTTGAAAAGCCAACGGCATCCGTCCTGTGTCGGCTTCAGTTGTTCCAGGTTGTTCAGGATCATGCTTCGCATCAATGCCTCCTATGTGCACAAAATTCCTGTACGCACAGTGTATCATTATGTGAGGGTAGTGTTTGCTTCTCATACTGTGTTCGGAATTTCCTTTTCAATCTGCGTGTCCGATGTTGTCTGAATAAACCATTATACACACAATGCCTTTTCTTGAACTGTTGTCATTATGCTTCACTCACGGCAACCTGGAATACAAACGAACAAAACATTGTTTCTCTGTCACGTAAGTCAAACATGCAGTGAAAATTTAAATTACGTTGCCGCGTTGAACAGAAATGCGTATCAATTTACGATGTGAAAACACTTAATGCTTTTCAATCAAAACAGAAGTTATTACACTACTGGCGATTAAAATTGCTACACCACGAAGATGACGTGCTACAGACTCAAAATTTAACCGAGAGGAAGAAGATGCTGTGACATGCAAATGATTAGCATTCAGAGCATTCACACAAGGTTGGCGCCGGTGGGGACACCTAAAACGTGCTGACATGAGGAAAGTTTCCAACCGATGTCTCATACACAAACAGTAGTTGACCGGCGTTGGCTGGTGAAACGTTGTTGTGATGCCTCGTGTAAGGTGGAGAAATGCGTACCATCACGTTTCCGACTTTGATAACGGTCGGATTGTAGCTTATGGTTGAGATCCAATGACTGTTAACAGAATATGGAATCGGTGGTTTCAGGAGGATCCCAACGGCCTCGTATCACTAGCAGTCGAGATGACAGGCATCTTATCCTCATGGCTGTAACGGATCGTGCAGCCACGTCTCGACCCCTGAGTCAACAGATGGGGACGTTTGCAAGACAACAACCATCTGCACGAACAGTTCGACGACATTTGGAGCAGCATGGACTATCAGATCGGAGACCATGGCTGCGGTTACCTTGCCGCTGCATCACAGACAGGAACGCCTGCGATGATGTACTCAACGACTAACCTGGGTGCACGAATGACAAAATGTCATTTTTTTGGATGAATCCAGGTTCTGTTTACAGCATCATGGTGGTGGCATCCGTGTTTGGCGACATCGCGGTGAACGCACATTGGAAGCGTGTATTCGTCATCGCCATACTGGCGTATCACCCGGCGTGATTGTATGGGGTGCCATTGGTTACACGTCTCGGTCACCTCTTGTTCGCATTGACGGCAATTTGAACAGTGGACGTTGCATTTGAGATGTGTTACGACCCGTGACTCTACCCTTCATTCGATCCCTGCGAAACCCTACATTTCAGCAGGATAATGCAAGACCGGATGTTGCACATCCTGTACGGGACTTTCTGTATATAGAAAATGTTCGACTGCTGCCCTGGGCAGCACATTCTCCAGATCTCTCACCAATTGAAAACGTCTGGTCAATGTTGACCGAGCAACTGACTCGTCACAATACGCCGGTCACTACTCTTGATGAACTGTGGTATCGTGTTGTAGCTGCGTGTACAGCTGTACCTGTACACACCATCCAAGCTCTGTTTGACTCAATGCCCAGGCGTATCAAAGCCGTTATTACGGCCAGAAGTGGTTGTTCTGGGTATTGATTTCTCGGGATCTATGCACCCAAATTGCGTGAAAATGTAATCACATGTCAGTTCTAGTATAATACATTTGTCCAATGAATACCCGTTTATCATCTGCATTTCATCTTGGTGTAGCAATTTTAATGTCCAGTAGTGTAATATTCTGCATCTTTATCTTTCATGTCCTCACATTTGTAGTTGTTGCCGTAGAAGACTCGGAATTCTAGTGTGTCACTCGGCGGTGTGTAACGTAACTTTGTCAGTGAATGAGGAACAGCGTGCTGTAATCGGGTTTCCAAGAGTTGCTCCACGCATGGAGCAGCCTCTCGTTCAGTATTACAATGCCAGACCACACACGAGCGCCGTGACATCTGCAACTGCCTGACGCCTTGGGTTCACTGGCACTGATAGCTTTTTATATACCACATAGAGAAAAACATTGCTTTTGAACAGCTAGTCATGCACAAAGTATTCCAACCAGGAGTTGAGATTCTGGAGTACGAAAAAATCACAACAATGACGAGACGGTGTAATCTCGTGTGAGAAATATAGCAGTTACGTCCAAGGTCGCTTAAAAATTATAACGTTTACGCCGTCGGTTTCAGCACTAGATTGCCACCTTTAGATTAACTCGCTATCAGCTTCATCAAAATATAGGCTTATAACATTTCCAGTTAAGTATTCTCAACATTGTGAAGTATAAAAAACTACGCTCCTGGAAATTGAAATAAGAACACCGTGAATTCATTGTCCCAGGAAGGGGAAACTTTATTGACACATTCCTGGGGTCAGATACATCACATGATCACACTGACAGAACCACAGGCACATAGACACAGGCAACAGAGCATGCACAATGTCGGCACTAGTACAGTGTATATCCACCTTTCGCAGCAATGCAGGCTGCTATTCTCCCATGGAGACGATCGTAGAGATGCTGGATGTAGTCCTGTGGAACGGCTTGCCATGCCATTTCCACCTGGCGCCTCACTTGGACCAGCGTTCGTGCTGGACGTGCAGACCGCGTGAGACGACGCTTCATCCAGTCCCAAACATGCTCAATGGGGGACAGATCCGGAGATCTTGCTGGCCAGGGTAGTTGACTTACACCTTCTAGAGCACGTTGGGTGGCACGGGATACATGCGGACGTGCATTGTCCTATTGGAACATCAAGTTCCCTTGCCGGTCTAGGAATGGTAGAACGATGGGTTCGATGACGGTTTGGATGTACCGTGCACTATTCAGTGTCCCCTCGACGATCACCAGTGGTGTACGGCCAGTGTAGGAGATCGCTCCCCACACCATGATGCCGGGTGTTGGCCCTGTGTGCCTCGGTCGTATGCAGTCCTGATTGTGGCGCTCACCTGCACGGCGCCAAACACGCATACGACCATCATTGGCACCAAGGCAGAAGCGACTCTCATCGCTGAAGACGACACGTCTCCATTCGTCCCTGCATTCACGCCTGTCGCGACACCACTGGAGGCGGGCTGCACGATGTTGGGGCGTGAGCGGAAGACGGCCTAACGGTGTGCGGGACCGTAGCCCAGCTTCATGGAGACGGTTGCGAATGGTCCTCGCCGATACCCCAGGAGCAACAGTGTCCCTAATTTGCTGGGAAGTGGCGGTGCGGTCCCCTACGGCACTGCGTAGGATCCTACGGTCTTGGCGTGCATCCGTGCGTCGCTGCGGTCCGGTCCCAGGTCGACGGGCACGTGCACCTTCCGCCGACCACTGGCGACAACATCGATGTACTGTGGAGACCTCACGCCCCACGTGTTGAGCAGTCCACCCGGCCTCCCGCATGCCCACTATACGCACTCGCTCAAAGTCCGTCAACTGCACATACGGTTCACGTACACGCTGTCGCGGCATGCTACCAGTGTTAAAGACTGCGATGGAGCTCCGTATGCCACGGCAAACTGGCTGACACTGACGGCGGCGGTGCACAAATGCTGCGCAGCTAGCGCCATTCGACGGCCAACACCGCGGTTCCTGGTGTGTCCGCTGTGCCGTGCGTGTGATCATTGCTTGTACAGCCCTCTCGCAGTGTCCGGAGCAAGTATGGTGGGTCTGACACACCGGTGTCAATGTGTTCTTTTTTCCATTTCCAGGAGTGTATGTCAAAGAATACGTCACACCGTCATACATTAAAGAAAGACTGGCATGTAGTAAAGCTTCTTAAAAGTTTTCGCAGCACTCGATGAAGTTGCAACGGCGGCGCCCGAGACGAACAGACCGACTGAGCAACTACCGCCCAGAAAATAGGAAGCTGCCGGCTTTATAGTTCCGCCGTAAAGATTCGTTCATTTAATGGCTCTTCCACTACGTAGCTCTGACTGCCAACTGAAACTGGGTTGTCCTGAAAGAAATCCCATTACTCAACTCAAGGCTAAGTACCTCCCACAGTTGGAAAGACACGGCATTCTGCGGGCACGCCGCACGTGCTGTACTCCATCCGCCGGACTGTCGACAGTGTTTGTATTCATACGCCTAACGCCCGAAGTAAAGAACAGCGCTTAGGCTAAGCCGAAGTAAGGCAAAAATAATGAGTAGTAGCAGAAATGTGATTAGCTACATACGTAACATCAGAACTGGAGACCACGAAGCACACTGAGGTAACAAAAGGGACACCTCCTACTATCGTGTCGGAGCTGCTTTTGCCCGTCGTAGTGCAGCAGCTCTATGTGGCGTGGACTCAGCAAGTCGCTGACAGTCCCCGGCAGAAATGTTGAGCCACGCTGCCTCTATAGCCGCCCATAATTGTGAAAGTGTTGCCGGCCCAAGATTTTGCGCACGAACTGACCTCTCGAAAGACAACTAGCTCTTTATTCTCGTGACGTAGTGAGTGCTATTGATAGGGGATGTCGAACTGATTTCATGTTTTTAGATTTCCCGAAGTCTATTGACACCGTACCTCACAATCCACTTCTTATCAAAAAGCGTGCCTATGGACTTCCGTCTCAGTTCTGTGACTGGACTCGTGTTTTTCTGTCCGGAAGGTCACAGTTCGTATCAATCAACGGAAAGTAATCGAGTAAAAAGTAATATCTGACGTTCCCCAAGAAAGTGCTATAGGCCTTCTGCTGTCCCTGATATAAATAAAAGATTTAGGAGACAATCTGAGTTATACCCTTAGATTGTTTGCAGGTGGTGCTGTCATTTACCATCTTATACAGGGCTATTACAAATGATTGAAGCGATTTCATAAATTCACTGTAGCTCCATTCATTGACATATGGTCACGACACACTACAGATACGTAGAAGAACTCATAAAGTTTTGTTCAGCTGAAGCCGCACTTCAGGTTTCTGCCGCCAAAGTGCTCGAGAGCGCAGTGAGACAAAATGGCGACAGGAGCCGAGAAAGCGTATGTCGTGCTTGAAATGCACTCACATCAGTCAGTCATAACATTGCAACGACACTTCAGGGCGAAGTTCAACAAAGATCCACCAACTGCTAACTCCATTTGGCGATGGTATGCGCAGTTTAAAGCTTCTGGATGCCTCTGTAAGGGGTCGGCCTGCAGTGAGCGAAGAAACGGTTGAACGCGTGCGGGCAAGTTTCACGCGTAGCACGCGGAAGTCGACGAATAAAGCAAGCAGGGAGCTAAACGTACCACAGCCGACGGTTTGGAAAATCTTACAGAAAATGCTAAAGCAGAAGCCTTACCGTTTACAATTGCTACAAGCCCTGACACCACCCGATGACAAAGTCAAACGCTTTGAATTTTTGGCGCGGTTGCAACAGCTCATGGAAGAGGATGCATTCAGTGCGAAACTTGTTTTCAGTGATGAAGCAACATTTTTTCTTAATGGTGAAGTGAACAGACACAATGTGCGAATGTGGGCGGTAGAGAATCGTCACGCATTCGTGCAGCAAATTCTCAATTCACCAAAAGTTAACGTGTTTTGTGCAATCTCACGGTTTAAAGTTTACGGCCCCTTTTTCTTCTGCGAAAAAAACGTTACAGGACACGTGTATCTGGACATGGTGGAAAATTGGCTCATGCCACAACTGGAGACCGACAGCGCCGACTTCAACAGGATGGTGCTCCACCGCACTTCCATCATGATGTTCAGCATTTCTTAAACAGGAGATTGGAAAACTGATGGATCGGTCGTGGTGGAGATCACGATCAGCAATTCATGTCATGGCCTCCACGCTCTCCCGACTTAACCCCATGCGATTTCTTTCTGTGGGGTTATGTGAAAGATTCAGTGTTTAAACCACCTCTACTAAGAAACGTGCCAGAACTGCGAGCTCGCATCAACGATGCTTTCGAACTCATTGATGGGGACATGCTGCGCCGAGTGTGGGAGGAACTTGATTATCGGCTTGATGTCTGCCGAATCACTAAAGGGGCACATATCGAACATTTGTGAATGCCTAAAAAAACTTTTTGAGTTTTTGTATGTGTGTGCAAAGCATTGTGAAAATATCTCAAATAATAAAGTTATTGTAGAGCTGTGAAATCGCTTCAATCATTTGTAATAACCCTGTACAGTCATCGGAAGATCAAAACAAATTGCATAATGACTTTAGACAAGATATCCGTACAGCGCGAGAAGTGGAAATTGACTTCAAATAATGAAAAGTGTCAAGACATCCACATGAGTATCAAAAGAAATCCACTAAATTTCGGTTACACGATGAATCATACAAATCAGAAGGCTGTAAATTCAACTCAGTACCTGGGGATTACAATTACGAATAACTTATACTCTGAAAGGGGACTGTCTTTTTTGTCATTATGATTTTTAACGGAGTTTTGATCATAAATGTAATGGAAGTTAACAATTTAAAAAATGTACCCAGCCTGTTTAGTGTCAGTAGGACCATATTCGTTGTAAGTCCGTTGCTGAGACCAGAGGTCTTCGTCAGAGAGATTACTTCTTTTGAAGAGAGCAACAGGCAGTGTGTTAGACAGTCTGGCAATGTACTTGCTTTGGGAAGAATGGAAGCTGATCTGCTGTGTAGTGGAGCCAAGATTATTTGAAAAGGATGTTGTTTTAATTTATTCTGAGGAAACATTTTGTAGAACTGAGATGATATGAATGCAAGAATGTAAGAAGGGAAATTTTCTAAGTGTGTATTTGTGGTATTTGTGTGTGTATTTTTGGAAATATCGTATCATTTCAGAGGTTTCAAATCACTAAAAGATTTCAGAAAGGTGTTATCCTACGAATTTTCAAGCAGTTTTCGCAGAAATTCAGATGTGTTAATTTTTAGGTTCACTTTCTCTGTACTCATAATAACAGTTCTGACACACTAATTGTTTGATAGGCTAAAGATAAGGATTAGCTATATACAGGGGCAACATTTTTAAACTAAGTCATTTGTTTCTCAGTCCATTGAAAACGGACCTCTCTTTCGCAGGCGAATTCTTTGATGTACTGGCTAGCTTGGACTTCACGTACTTCAGTTCAAAATTTAATTTTAACACAGTTCTGTTGCCATGCACTGAGATTAACGTATTTCAATATCAAGATGAGTTTTATACATTTATCAGATACCAACCACATACAAACACAAAACTTTCAATTCGAATGATCAAATAGATAATGTTGTGGTTAAAGCAAATCAAAGACTTCGATTTATTGGCAGAACACTGACAAAATGCACAAGGTCTACTGGAGAGACTAGCTAGACTATGCTTGTATATCCACTTCTGGAGTACTGTTGTGCGGTGTGGGATGTGCATAAGATAGGATCGACGGACAACAACGAAAAATTCAAACAAGGGCAACTTGTTTTGTACTATCGTGAAATACGGGAGAGAGCGCCACGCATATGATACGTCAATTTGTGTTACGTTTTTCATTGCGGCGGGATCTTCACATGAAATTTCAGTCACCAGCTTCTTCGGAATATGAAAATATTTTTTTAGCGGCCAGCTACGTAGGAAGGAGTGGTCATCATAATAAAATAAGAGAAATGAGAGCTCGCACGGGAAGACTTCCCGCGCGCTGTTCGTGAGTGGAACGGTAGAGAAATAGCTTGAAAGTGGTGAGATGAACCCTCTGGCAGGCACTTACTTGTGAATTGCAGAATAATCATGTAGATTAAGCTGCGCTGCCCTTCCGTAATCATTCTGTAGCTTTTGGCACCTCAGATTTATTTATGCGAGATACAGAGCGAAAATTATTGAACTATATGAAAGGATAACATAAATTAGTTACAAAATACAGCGTGCACACACTTTATTCAACATGTAAACGTCACTACCGATATCCGGATTTAGGTTATGACTTGTTCGAGATGCCTGCCGTCATTGGCGATGCTGTGGCGCAGACGAATAGCGAAATTCTGTATGACCTGCTGAAGTGTCGAAACATAGATGCTGCCGATGACCTCCTGAATGGCTGTTGTCAGCTCAGCAATGGTTTTGGGGTTATTGCTGTACGCCTTGTCTTTGATGTATCCCCACAAAAAGGAATCGCATGTATTCAGAGTTGGAGAATATGGTGGCCAATCGAGGCCCGTACCAGTGCCCTCTGGTTACCCCAGAACCAGAATGCGGTCCCCAAAGTGCTCCTCCAGGACAACAAACACTCTCTTGCTTCGATGGGGTCGAGCTCCGTCTTGCATGAACCACATATTGTCGAAGTCAGGATCACTTTGGATAATGGGGATGAATTCATCTTCCAACACCTGCACGTACCGTTCGGTGGTCACCGTGCGATCAAGGAATATCGCATCGATTATTCCATGACTGGACATTCCACACCACACAACTACCCTCTGAGGGTGAAGAGACTTCTCGATCGCGAAATGCGGGTTCTCAATCCCCCAAATGGGCTAATTTCGCTTACTGGCGAACCCATCCAAATGAATGTGGGCTGTTCGCTAAACCAAACCATGCAGCACGTACCAATTATCATCATGCCCCGCGGCCAACCGAGCAGTTTGAATGTCCTGACGCCAACCTTTCAGACGTTATGACGATTTTATTTCATATAGTTCAGTAATTGCCAGCCTGTAGTTTGCAGTCGCTTTCAATGCGGGGAATATCCGTTCTTTGTATGAGTTCACAGTTTCGTTAGAACACGTGCGAATCAATACCATTTCTATTCAGTCAGTTGTAAGTTGCTTATCCCACTGCTTTTACACTATTATATAATCTGACTGCGCTAATAAGTATATAGGCTGATTTTTCCTGTCTTTTATAAATGTGATTTCACATATATGAATGCGAAATATCAGATTCGGTATTTTTTTCGAAGCAATATAACAATATTTACTCAGTATGAGCTGTATGCGGCTCGCATTCATGCCGTTTGTTCCTTGGCATTTTCTTACATCGAGTGGTGTCGTGTTTCTTCCTTGGTTACGAAGTTGCTGGCTTGCCCCCTTGACTGGCGGCAGCAGCGCTTATCGATACTAGTACTGTCATGTTATCTTTGGTGTGACCGCTAGTATTTCCGGGTGGTGGTGGTGTGTGTGGTGGTCAGTCAGTTGGGACGGAGCAGCGAGGAAGTCTCCACGACGCGAAGCCAGGCCGGGACCGCTGGCAGCGTGCACGCACTGTTGCGTCGTGGGGCGCTAGCTGCGAGAGCGACAAAGTTCGTTGCCCACCCAACCTGAAATTGAGTTATCAGTTAACCTGTTATGAAACGTCAAATATTGTGACATCTCCTCATTCATTTGAGGATTGTTGCTCCATAGGCAGCAACGTATGATGTGTTGGAGTCGGCGAAACCTTGCACCCCGTCTTCCTATATTGTGATTAATTATTAAACTGACTGTTACTTGCCAGTGAAGTGCACCAGCGGTATTATCTGCCCTGTGGCAGTTAACGTTCCAATTACCTGCCGTGTTCGATAGCGTAGTTTTCCGGCAGTGTGCCTTTCCTCGCCGTGTTGATGCTGTCCAGCATGGCGTGTAGTTCTACAGCCTTTTAAGTTGTTTGGTTCATATTTGATTAGAGTGGCTATTGTCCCCTTGGCTGTTTTTAGACGCCAATTCTGAAGATGTAGTGCTGTTCATATCCTCGTCCTTGGCCGATATTTTCAAAAATGGTTCAAATGGCTTTAAGCACTCTGGGATTTAACTTCTGAGGTCATCAGTCCCCTAGAACTTAGAACTACTTAAACCTAGCTAACCTAAGGACATCACATACATCCATGCCCGAGGCAGGATTCGAACCTGCGACCGTAGTGGTCGCGCGGTTCCAGACTGCAGCGCCTAGAACCGCTTGGCCACTCCGGCCGGCCGATATTTTCCATCGTTGTGCCGTTGGCCATCCGATTATTTAACTTCAGCTCTTGGCTGCCTGTCTCACCTCACCTTACGTTTGAGCTACCTTCTCAGGCCGACCCTTGGAGCACTTCTGAGCACCACTTGTTCTGCTTGTTTGGATTGTGATTTTTATTTTAGTTTCAAGTATTGTGCGAGGCCTTCGGCTGTGTATTAATTCTGTTCCTTTTAAATCTTACGTAAAGGTCTTCAGCCGTGTCAATTTAAAATTTTGAAGATTGATTTTATTTAAAAAAAGTATTTTTCCTTAAAATTTGTTCTATCTGAAATTGTTTGTAATCCAGGCCCTAAGCCATTAGTTCTTCAATGTGTTATGTGTGGCCTTCAGCCAAAGATTTACGTGAGCCCCTTTTAATAAGGCCTTCAGCCGTGTGTATTCTTTATAAGAAGGAAGGGGTTTATTTTAAATTTGCTTCTCTGACTTGTTGTTCAGGCCTTCAGCTGTTGTTTCAGATTTGTTTGTGGCCTTCAGCCGTGCGATAAGTTAATATTTATTTAATTAGGCTTTCGGCCTTTTTGTTGTAAGTTTAAAAAGAAATTTCTTGGTTAGAAAACATTGTTTATTAATGTGTTTTAATTATAATTGTCTTTCAGACGTGTAGTGTAGGCCTTCAGCAGCAAATTGTTGTCAATTGCGTGTTTCTTTTAAATTTTTACCTTCTATTTTTAATTGTTTTTGATTTTTAAGCCAGGCCTTCAGCCGTTCTTGTTTTTGGTGTGGTTTTGGGCCTTCAGCCCAGAAAGCATCTCAAGATTTCTTTAAGTAGACCTTCAGCCGTACTATGTACTTGTGATCTTTTAAAGCAATGAGTATATAAGTGGTTCTTAGAAAAATTAAGTTGTGTGTTTGATTGTGCATCTCACAGTAAATGTTTACGGCCCCATCCACAATCGTAACCTTATCCTGTGCGCTCTCTGAGTACCTACCAACCAGGTTTCACAGTACTTCTTCCGTCTCTGAACATTATTCAAATTTTTGCTTATGTTCACTTAAGAAGAAAGCTCTCGACGGAGTACTTTTCGTTTATACAGTATTGAGAGAATAAGTGATGGCACATCATTTTTAAGGAAGTTTGTGTTGCCGTGGAACTTTAAGACATATGGCTGAAGTGACAGCGAAAACGATAATTTTCCGTCACTCTACCTCAGGTATTTTGATTTTATTAGCTGTTGTAGGATGCAGGACACGAGCAAATTTGCATTGCACGAATTGCACCTACAAGGTGTAATGTATAAAAAGAGAAGAGTCTAGTCACATTACATCTCTTGAAAGAAATGGTGGTTCAATTACGTTTTGCTTCAGCTTAGGTTAAGTCCCGCTCCTCCCTTCCCTCCCCCCGGCCTCTTCGTCCCACCTCCCAACTGTTCCGTTGCACTATGAGGAAGTTCCTTGCCACTACTAGATACAAAATCAAGCTAGTCAGATTACGTTTGTATGCTTTTGGGACAGAATGGGGAGTGTTTCACGGCATTGATAACCTGATTCATACTCTTACTAACTCACAGATTGAAGTAATGACAGGCTTTCCCTAGTACCAAATATCGGCCTTAATTTGATGATAAAAATTTCTGAGAGTGTATATTTGGAGCACATTATTGTCTTGAAGTAGATCATGGGCTTTGGGAAAACGGAAAAGAAAATAAGCGAATTGTTTGAGCTGTGGTGCCACAGAAAGATGCTGAAAGAGAGAAGACGTGCTGAAAGGTAATGCCTACGAATTTTTATGTGAAAACTCTTACGGCTTTTTGAATTAAATAAACGTTATTAACATTCTACAATTTTATTCTTCATGTCTGCACATTCATTTCTCAAAATTGTCAACCTGGTGACGATAACATTTCTCCCAACGAGAGAGCAATTTGTTGAGACCGTCACTGTAGATTGTTCGATTTTGATGGAGTCACAACCTTACCACTGTTTGCAGTACAGCTTCATCACTATCAAAATGAAATGCTCGAAGACGTCGAAGACGTTCTTTAAGTTTTGGAAACAGACAAAAATCGCATTGGGACAACGTGTGCTGTCTGGCATTGTCATCCTAAAGCAATCAGTGATGCATGTGTCACAGACTCTTCGAATTCGGAACTCGATTACAGCTCGGTATTGCTCACGCACAGACATACTGTAGTTACGTTACACACAGCCAATTTTACACGTTTCGATTCGGAGCGCTCTAGCGGCAGAGGGCTGCAAATATTTAAACACGAATTATAAAAATATAGAATGTTGATAACTTTTATTTTATTTAAACAGTTTTAAGATTTTTCGCGAAAAAATTCGGAAGCATTACTTCTCAACTCACTCTAGTAGGTGATTTAATAAGATAAGAGTTACTCACGGAACTGATGGGGGAGAGAACTTATGGACTACAGAGGCAAGAAGAAGGAAGGTAGGACTTGTGTTATGGCATCAGGGAATCACTAGCTGCGACGTAATTGCGAATAAAAAAAGAGTGATCCAGGAACGGTATAATTTGTTTCATTCATTCCAGTCTACGATCACAAAAACTTTCGTCATCATAGAGTAGAATAAAAGAACACGTCATACATAAGAAAATAACTTCAGTGGCACTAGAGAGAGACGTAGACGGTAAAAGTTGTAGGTCAAGACAGAGGTTGAAATATACCCAGCTACTAATGGAGGACGTCTGGCGCAAGTGCTTGTCTGAGACGAAGGTGACATAGGACAGGAAGTCGTGGCGCCTTCACAGAAGGGTGATCACTCCCCCTCCTCATCCCTTGTACCAGCACTTATAAATCAAGTATACTCTACTTCGTGGCAAAATTATAATTAATTTAAATAAGAAGTGCGATCAGCGTCATATTTAATGGGATGAAAGAAGAAATAGGCGAGAATAATTGACAATTTAGTGCGCTGGAAGTGGAAATTATGGCACTTTTCGCCAGAAAACCCTGCCTTGGGTTGTTCGACAGCCTGGGGCAAGTATTTCTATTTTACGTCACTATGGCGACTTGCGCCTCTCTGTGATTGAGAGGATATGAAACTGGACTCGAACCCGGGACCCCGTAAACTAAAGGCAACGCTTCTAACCACCAGAGCTCCAACTCAAATATGAACAATTTAGTGCACTAACTAGCTGTTCCGACAGTTTAGAAATATTGTGTTTCGTTAGTTGATCAAAATTTGGCAGTCGAGTAGTAAGTCGTTTTTATTTAATTCCTCCACAGGACATGAATTTTCTTGGACCATTCATTCGTTACCACAGATTCGTTTTGCAATACACAATACCAGCACATTGGTACTGAAAATGTAGAGCTGTGAAATCACAAAAATATAACATATACAGAGTGTTCCAAAAAGGTACGGCCAAACTTTCAGGAAACATTCCTCACACACAAATAAAGAAAAGATGTTATGTGAACATCTGTCCGGAAACGCTTAATTTCCATGTTAGAGCTCACTTTAGTTTCGTCAGTATGAACTGTACTTCCTCGATTCACCGCCAGTTGGCCCAATTGAAGAAAGATAATGTTGACTTCGGTGCTTGTGTTGACATGCGACTCATTGCTCTACAGTACTAGCATCAAGCACATCAGTACGTAGCATCAATAGGTTAGTGTTCATCACGAGCGTGGATTTGCAGTCAGTGCAATGTTTACAAATGCGGAGTTGGCAGATGCCCATTTGATGTATGGATTAGCACGGGGCAATAGCCGTGGCGCGGTACGTTTGTATCGAGACAGATTTCCAGAACGAAGGTGTCCCGACAGGAAGACGTTCGAAGCAATTGATCGGCGTCTTAGGGAGCACGGAACATTCCAGCCTCGACTGGGGAAGACCTAGAACGACGAGGACACCTGCAATGGACGAGGCAACTCTTCGTGCAGTTGACGATAACCCTAATGTCAGCGTCAGAAAAGTTGCTGCTGTACAAGGTAACGTTGACCACGTCACTGTATGGAGAGTGCTACGGGAGAACCAGTTGTTTCCGTAACATGTACGGCGTGTGCAGGCAATATCAGCAGCTGATTGGCCTCCACAGGTACAATTCTGCGAATGGTTCATCCAACAATGTGTCAATCCTCATTTCAGTGCAAATGTTCTCTTTATGGATGAGGCTTCATTCCAACGTGATACAACATACTGACGAAACTAAAATGAGCTCTAACTTGGAAATGAAGCGTTTCCGGACACATGTCTTCATAACATCTTTTCTTTATTTGTGTGTGAGGAATGTTTCCTGAAAGTTTGGCCGTACCTTTTTGTAACACCCTGTATTACTGGAGGTCATTTTATATTAGATTTCTAAGTCAAATGAAGTCAAGCAGGTAATAGCATAATCAGTTGCTTCGATGACATCTCCCACAGATCTTTGATTCTTTCTTGGTTTCTGCTTTTTCACAGTTTGATGAACAGTTTTCACAGATTCTCCTCGGACATATGCGTCAGAAACTGATACAACTCGAATATGCTTCGAAGATGTTTTACAGTTCTGTTGTGCCTTGTCCACACCACAGGGACACCCCAGGCAAGATTCTCTACCGGAAGTTCTTAAGTGACATCTGCGATATTTAAGTGGCTGATACTTATTTATCTGTTTCATTGTTCATTAACATGAAAGTATGATTCTGTGATAGTGTCCCATACTTTTTTCTGAGACCTCCAGGGTGTGGTAGATCGTTTGCAATCATATGCTTCATCTACATTGCATCTACATCTACATGGTTACTCTGAAATTCACACTTAAGTGCCTGGCAGAGGGTTCTTCGAACCATTTTCATACTATTTTTCTACCATTCCACTCTCAAATGGCTCGTGGGAAAAACGAACACCTAAATCTTTCCGTTCGAGCTTTGATTTCTCTTATTTTATTATGAGGATCATTTCTCCCTACGTACGTGGGTGTCAACAAAATATTTACGCATTCGGAAGAGAAAGTTGGTGATTGAAATTTTGTAAATAGATCTCGCCGCAAAGAAAACCGCCTTTGTTTCAGTGACTGCCACCCCAACTCGCGTATCATATCAGTGACACTCTCACCCCTATTGCGCAATAACACGAAACGAGCTGCCCTTCTTTGCACTTTTTCGATGTCCTCCGTCAATCCTGCCTGGTAAGGATCCCATACCGCGCAGCAATATTACAGCAGAAGACGGACAAGTGCAATGTAGGCTGTCTCAAAATGGCTCTGAGTACTATGGGACTCAACATCTTAGGTCATCAGTCCCCTAGAACTTGGAACTACTTAAACCTAACTAACCTAAGGACATCACACACATCCATGCCCGAGGCAGGATTCGAAGCTGCGACCGTAGCGGCCGCGTGGTTCCAGACTGGAGCGCCTAGAACGGCGTGGCCACCCCAGCCGGCGTAGGCTGTCTCACTAGTGGGTTTGTCGCATCTTCTAAATGTTCTGCCAACAAAGCGAAGTCTTTGTTTCGCCTTCCTCACAATATTATCTATGTGGTCTTTCCAACTGAAGTTGCTCGTAATTGTAATTCCTATGTATTTAGTCGACTTGACAGCCCTTAGATTTGTGCGATTTATCGTACACCCAAAATTTATCGTTTTTTTTTTAATACCCATGTGGATGACCTCGCACTTTTCTTTGTTTAGTGCCAATTCCCATTTTTCGCACCATACAGAAATTCTCTCTAGATCATTTTGTAATTGGAACTACTCGTCTGATGATTTTACTGGACGATAAATTACAGCGTTATCTGCAAACAATCTAAAGGGGCTGCTCAGATTTATGTAAATCAGGAACAGCAGAGGGCCTATGACACTACCTTGCGGAATGCCAGATATCACTTCTATTGTACTCGATGATTTACCGTCAATCACTGCGAAATGTGACCTCTCTGAGGTGAAATCACGAAATCAGTCACACATCTGAGACGATACTCCATATGCACGCAACTTGATTAGTGGTCGCATGTGAGGAACTGTATCAAAAGCCTTCCGGAAATCTAGGAATATGGAATCCATCTGAGATCTCTTGTCAACAGCACTCATTACTTCATGGGAATAGAGAGATAGCTGTGTTGCACAAGAACGATATTTTCTGAATCAATAAGTCATTTCCTAAGGTGATTCATAATGTTCGAGTACAGTATATGCTCCAAAATCCTACTGAAAATTGAGGTCAGTGATATGGATCTGTAATTAAATGGGCGGTCGGAGTGGCCGAGTGGTTCTAGGCGCTTCAGTCTGGAACCGCGCGACCGCTACAGTCGCAGGTTCGAATCCTGCCTCGGGCAGGGATGTGTGTGATGTCCTTAGGTTAGTTAGGTTTAAGTAGTTCTAAGTTTTAGGGGACTGATGACCTCATATGTTAAGTCCCACAGTGCTCAGAGCCATTTGAACCATTTTTTAATTCAATGGGTTACTCCTATTTCCTTTCTTGGATATTGAATGACCTGTGATACTTTCCATTCTTTAGGAAAGGCCCTATTGCTTCCGCGTATTCTGAAAGGACCCTGATTGGTACACCATCTGGACCGGAAGACTTGCCTTTCTTAAGTGATTTGAGTTGTTTCGCAACACCTAAGATATCCACTTTTATGTCACTCATGGTAACAGCTGTTCTGGTTTCGAATTCTGGAATATTTACTTCGCCTTCTTTCGTGAAGGAATTATGAAAAAGATTTTGAGAACGGTCAGGGTCATGTAACTACTTTATCTCTCGCGAAGCTCTCTGTTCTCGTCTTACCTCAGTTGGTGTAATGTTGCCGATCACAGTTACATTTTAAGGTATCTGTTGTAATCCTCAAGGTTTCATTAAGTTCCACGCTGTGCAGTCACACTAATGTGACCACCTGCCAACAGACTGAATAACCATCTCCTTCAGCATGGGCCGCTGCGAGATCTGCAGGAAGAGAATCTGGAAAAGGGTCTGGAAGGTACAGACAGAGATGCGAAGCCATGTCGACTCCAGTGTAGCTGGCAGGTGCGCCAGGGTTCTCCGTTGAGGATCCATGGCGCGAACAGCCCGATAGTGGTGGTCACACAGATTCATTATTAGATTTAAATCCTGCGAGTTTCGTGGTCAGGGGAATACGGTAAACTCATCCACGTGCTCTTCAAACGACGCACTATTCACTGTGAGTGGTGCGACGCGTATTTGGTAAATGCCATCGTGCGGAGGAAAACAAACAGTATGTAGGACTGGACATTGTCCCCAAGGATAGATGCGTGCTTGTGTAAGGTACCTTGCAGAATGACGAGTTCAGCTAAGGAGTGCCATGAAAACACTCCCCAGACTATAACATTTCTTTCCCCTGCCGGCACCCTTCCGACGATTGTTGCAGGGTTTTTGCTTTCAGACGTTTCACGCCGTTAACGCCAACGGCCATCTATCCGAAAGAGCATAAACGCGATTCATCTGAAAAGGCCACCTGTTTCCATGCAGTGGATGTCAGGTTGCGGTACGAGTGTGCAAATTGAAGCTTTCGTCGCCACGAATAGCAGTCTGCAGTAGTGCATGAACCAGGCGACTGCTGCAGAGGCCTATGTGCAGCAACATTCGCAAGATGGTCTTTGAGGGGACACTGTTGGTAGCCGAGCGACCAGTTGCTCAACAGTTGAGCGTCTAGTCACCCACACACGCCTCCACAGCCGTCGTTCAGCACTGCCGTGTCCGCCCCGATACCTGAGTGGTCAGCGTGACGGATTGCCGTCCTACGGGCCCGGGTTCGATTCCCGACTGCGTCGGAGATTTTCTCCGCTCAGGTACTGAGTGTTGTGTTGCCTTCATCATCATTTCATCCCCATCCGGCACGGAGGTCGCCCACTGTGGCGCCGATTGTAATAAGACCTGCACCAAGGCGGCCGGACCTGCCCCGCAAGGGGGCTCCCGGCCAATGACGCCAAACGCTCATTTTATTTCCACCCCTGCCGCCTATGGTACTTAGTGCACTGCAGATACATCGTCGCCAGTTACGGATTCTCCATTTTGCCATTGACTTTAATCACGGTGGCACCAGAAAAGTCTGCAAACCTAGACATTTTGGAAATGCTTACAAACTTGGCACGAAAGCGAACAATCGTACCCTTTCGGATGTAGAGTAAATCGCTTAGTTTCGGCATTACGACAACAACTGCACTTTTCCCTCGTCCTCCCGACATGGTTTATAGATGAGGGGTGTCCAGAAAGTAAGTTCCGATCGGTCGCGAAACGGAAACGACTATGAAAATCCGATGAAGCTCTCTAGTGTGCCTGCCGGTTGTATCATTTGGCTCTTTTCAGTTCTGAGCGAATGGTGAGCACATAAAGATGCGTAGAAAATAGTGTCTGCCGCCACGTATGAGGTCCTGGTGAGATATTTCGCCTGATGTTATGCAAACAACATTACAAAACTGTCATACGGTTCCTACTTCGTGACAATTCTCGGTCGCAATCTGCAGGGGCAATGAAAGTGCTCCTGCAGCGTTTTCGATGGGAAGTGTTTGATCTTCTGCACTACAGCCCGTAATTGGCTCCCTCTGTGTTTCATCTCTGCTCACATTAACTGCCGGCAATGAAGACAACATTTTCGCACAGACGGCGAACTATAGATGAGCGTAGAGAATTGGCGGGAAGCACAGGCGGCTGCCGTCTATAACGAGGGTTATTGAAAGTTGGTACAACGCTATGACAAATGTCTAAGTCGGAGTGGTGACTATGTAGAGCAATGGCTGGAAGCTCTAGCTAACTATTGCAGATAAAATATTTCTGATTATCGCAGTTGTTTCCATTTCGCTATCAATCGGAATTTATGGACAGCCCTCGTACCTCCTACTGCTAGCGGTTATTGCACGTTCACGTCGAACGTAGTCTCCGATCACATTAACGTGGTAGACCGTGTACCTCCGACTTTTAACTTTTGAAGCACAGAGTAGCGATCGAAGAGGCCATTGCAGTTGTTGTACACAGGACTAACTTCGACTAACGTTTCCCAGCAAGTTTACCAGCGTAGTTGTTTCTAGTTTTTCTTTGTTAGCTTCTAATTTCAACGTATACCTTGGATATTATTGAGCAGCCTAGCACCACACTGAGGTCTCTAGGACAAAATCTGTATCGTACTCTTTTTTTTCCATAAACTATGACGTTTATTTGTTTAGAGGCCTAAATTGGGTGAAATATACATACCTCCGCGTGACAATTTACAGTTGACAACCTTGCATGTACTCCCGTAAGTGCTTCATAACAACATACTTCTTCCATGACGGAACCAGCGTGAACCAGTTGATGCAGCTCCACCCGTTCTACCCCTGTCGTGGAGAACTTTTACATGGGAGATGTAAGTAGGCTGTTTAGGTTTTTATGTTGGTAAAGCCATGTAGTGCTCTGTATGAAAATCGCTGACTGCGCTGTGCGCAGCCTATGGCTGGTTGGTCTCATTGTTGGAATATTCGCTTGTGTAGTGTTGGGCAGTTGGATGTGAACAGCGGGTAGCGTTGGGCAGTTGGAGGTGAGCCGCCAGCAGTGGTGGATGTGGCAAGAGAGATGCCAGAGTTTTGAGCGGACGATCTGGACATGCGTCCGCCAGAAAAAGGAAATTTGTTTTATTGGATGTCACAATATATATATGTTAAATACATTGTTTATTCTTTATCAAAATCTTTCATTTGGTAACTATGCCTATCAGTAGTCAGTGCCTTCAGTAGTTTGAATCTTTTATTTAGCTGGCAGTATTGGTGCTCGCTGTATTGCAGTAGTTCGAGTAACGAAGATTTTTGTGAGGTAAGTGATTCATAAAAGGTATAAGTTATAGTTAGTTAGGGCCATTCTTTTGTAGGGATTATTGAAAGTCAGATTGGACTGCAATAAAATATTGTATGTTAGTTTAGTGATGATCAGAATAAGTTAAGAGAGGAAGGTCTGAGTACGTTCAGTTTTGCTCAGCTGTTTAAGAATCAAATAACGTAGAAGTTTACGAGCACAGTCATTCTTAATTTTTCAAAGGGGACGTTTCAAAGAATTCGAAGAGACCGCACTAAGGCAAGATCGTTGTTACGCTGCCGCGGAGCGGCCGTTGCGAAATTTATATGAACACCACGGGTACCTGTATTAGGATGAGGTAATACACTGGCTCATCAAAAGAAAATGGAAGGAGAGAGTGGTCGCAACCACACTGCGATCTTTTGCAGCAGGACTCACGTGGAGAATTTATTGAATTCACTACTAGTTTCAATATTTTAATTCTCGCATTTTAAAGTGAGGAATACAGCTGCAGCCTATTCACATCGTTCGGAAACGAAGCTCTACAGTGGCTTACGAACACCACGATGGAGACTGCCGTTTCACAGTATTCTGACCAGCGGGGCCCACGAGACATTCGGGCCCTGAAAGAAACTTGTGACCTCACACTAGTCGACGTGTTCGACACACTTCGTGCATGGTCGTTTCCGTGCAGGGCCCACGTGAAATCAATGCGTAATCTGAAAGGTAGCCACTAAAAGTCTTTCGTTGTCGTGTGCTGTGGAGAGGTTGCATGTATTTAAACGCGTAGTCAAGAATTATTAGACTCGCCTAAAATATTTTAAAAAAACTGAAGACAATGAATTACATTAACTGGATTTATTGGCCGTAAGCCATCGTCTGCTACGAAAATCACTTAAAACATATCATTCGTCATGAATATTGAAACACAAAGCACTGAATATTTTGATCCACACGAAATAAATAATTCATTCATAGCACTTACAAGTGAACCAATCGTCCAATTGATACATTGATCTCATATCAATAGGACCTGCGGCACTAGTAAAGCTATGGAATTCGTTTTCTATTACGTGCTTCCTGTGGACTAATACAGAGAAGAGCCAAAGAAACTGGTACGCCTGCTTGATATCTTGTAGGACCTCCAGCGGCACGCAGAAGTGACCCAACACGATATGGCATGGACTCGACTAATGTCTGAAGTGGTGCTGGAGGCGACTGATACCATGAATCCTGCAGGGCTGTCCATAAATCCGCATGGGTACGAGGGAGTGGAGATCTCTTCTGAACAGCACGTTGCAAGGTATTCCAGATATGCTCAACAATGTTCATTTCTGAAATTTTCGTGGCCAGCGGAAGTGTTTAAACTCAGAAGAGGGATCCTGGAGCCACTCTGTAGCAATTCTGATCACGTGGGCTGTCGCATTGTCCTGCTGGAGTCGCCCAAGTCCGTCGGAATGCACAATGGACATGAATGGATGCAGGTGATCAGACATGATGCTTACGTACGTGTCACTTGTCAGAGTCGTATCTAGACGTATCAGGGTTCCCAAATCATTCCAACTACGCACGCCCCACACCATTACACAGCCTTGACCAGCTTGAACAGTCCCCTGCTGACATGCGGGTTCCATGGAGTCAGCGGCCGTCACTGTATCCGTACACGTCCATCCGCTCGATACGATTTGAAACGAGTCTCGTCCGACCAAGCTACATGTTACAGTCATCAACAGTCCAATGTCAATGTTAACGGATCAAGGCGAGGTGTAAAGCTTGTGTCACGCAGTCATCAAGGTTTCACGTGTGGGCCTTCGGCTCCGAAAGCCCATATCGATGATGTTTCGTTGAATGGTTCGCACTCGGACACTTGTTGACGGCCTAACATTGAAATCTGCAGCAATTTGCGGAAAGGTTGCAATTCTGTCACGTTGATACAGAGTCTTTTTGCGGCCGCAGCGATGTCGGAGATTTGCTGTTTTGTCCGATTCCAGATATTCGTGGTACACTCGTGAAATGTTCATACAGGAAAATTCCCTATTTCATCGCTATCTCGGAGATGCTGTGTCCCTTCGCTCGTGTGCCGATTACAACGTCACGTTTAAACTCACTTAAATGCCACTGTACCAACAGTAACCGGTCTAACAGCTGCACCAGACACTTGTTGCCTTATACAGGGTGGTCCATTGATAGTGACCGGGCAAAATATCTCACGAAATTAGCATCAACCGCAGAAATTACAAAGAACGAAACTGGTCTAGCGTGAAGGGGGAACCAGATGGCGCTATGGTTGGGCCGCTAAAAGCGCTGCCATAGGTCAAACGGATATCAATTCTGTTTTTTAAAAATAGGAACCCCCATTTTTTTATTACATATTCGTGTAGTACGTAAAGAAATATGAATGTTTTAGTTGGACACTTTTTTCGCGAAGTGATAAATGGCCCTGTAATAGTCACACACGTATAAGTACGTGGTATCACGTAACATTCTGCCAGTGCGGACGGTATTTGCTTCGTGATACATTACCCGTGTTAAAAAGGACCGTTTACCTATTGTGGAAAAGGTCGATATCGTGTTGATGTATGGCTATTGTGATCAAAATGCCCAACGGGCGTGTGCTATGTATGCTGGTCGGTATACTGGGCGACATCATCCAAGTGTCCGGAGCGTTCGCCGGATACTTACGTTATTTAAGGAAACAGGAAGTGTTCAGCGACGTGTGAAACGTCAACCACGACCTGCAACAAATGATAATACCCAAGTAGGTGATTTAGCTGCTGTCGCGGCTAGTCCGCACGTCCATAGCAGACAAATTGCGCGAGAATTGGGAAACTCAAAAACGTCGATGTTGAGAATGCTACATCAACATCGATTGCACCCGTCCTATATTTCTATGCACCAGGAATTGCATGACGACGACTCTGAACGTCGTGTACAGTTCTGCCACTGGGCACAAGAGAAATTACGGGACGATCACAGATTTTTTGCACGCGTTCTACACTCCTGGAAATGGAAAAAAGAACACATTGACACCGGTGTGTCAGACCCACCATACTTGCTCCGGACACTGCGAGAGGGCTGTACAAGCAATGATCACACGCACGGCACAGCAGACACACCAGGAACCGCGGTGTTGGCCGTCGAATGGCGCTAGCTGCGCAGCATTTGTGCACCGCCGCCGTCAGTGTCAGCCAGTTTGCCGTGGCATACGGAGCTCCATCGCAGTCTTTAACACTGGTAGCATGCAGCGACAGCGTGGACGTGAACCGTATGTGCAGTTGACGGACTTTGAGCGAGGGCGTATAGTGGGCATGCGGGAGGCCGGGTGGACGTACCGCCGAATTGCTCAACACGTGGGGCGTGAGGTCTCCACAGTACATCGATGTTGTCGCCAGTGGTCGGCGGAAGGTGCACGTGCCCGTCGACCTGGGACCGGACCGCAGCGACGCACGGATGCACGCCAAGACCGTAGGATCCTACGCAGTGGACCGCACCGCCACTTCCCAACAAATTAGGGACACTGTTGCTCCTGGGGTATCGGCGAGGACCATTCGCAACCGTCTCCATGAAGCTGGGCTACGGTCCCGCACACCGTTAGGCCGTCTTCCGCTCACGCCCCAACATCGTGCAGCCCGCCTCCAGTGGTGTCGCGACAGGCGTGAATGGAGGGCCGAATGGAGACGTGTCGTCTTCAGCGATGAGAGTCGCTTCTGCCTTGGTGCCAATGATGGTCGTATGCGTGTTTGGCGCCGTGCAGGTGAGCGCCACAATCAGGACTGCATACGACCGAGGCACACAGGGCCAACACCCGGCATCATGGTGTGGGGAGCGATCTCCTACACTGGCCGTACACCACTGGTGATCGTCGAGGGGACACTGAATAGCGCACGGTACATCCAAACCGTCATCGAACCCATCGTTCTACCATTCCTAGACCGGCAAGGGAACTTGATGTTCCAATAGGACAATGCACGTCCGCATGTATCCCGTGCCACCCAACGTGCTCTAGAAGGTGTAAGTCAACTACCCTGGCCAGCAAGATCTCCGGATCTGTCCCCCATTGAGCATGTTTGGGACTGGATGAAGCGTCGTCTCACGCGGTCTGCACGTGCAGCACGAACGCTGGTCCAACTGAGGCGCCAGGTGGAAATGGCATGGCAAGCCATTCCACAGGAGTACATCCAGCATCTCTACGATCGTCTACATGGGAGAATAGCAGCCTGCATTGCTGCGAAAGATGGATATACACTGTACTAGTGCCGACATTGTGCATGCTCTGTTGCCTGTGTCTATGTGCCTGTGGTTCTGTCAGTGTGATCATGTGATGTATCTGACCCCAGGAATGTGTCAATAAAGTTTCCCCTTCCTGGGACAATGAATTCACGGTGTTCTTATTTCAATTTCCAGGAGTGTATTTAGCGACGAAGCGTCATTCACCAACAGCGGTAACGTAAACCGGCATAATATGCACTATTGGGCAACGGAAAATCCACGATGGCTGCGACAAGTGGAACATCAGCGACCCTGGCGGGTTAATGTATGGTGCGGCATTATGGGAGGAAGGATAATTGGCCCCCATTTTATCGATGGCAATCTAAATGGTGCAACGTATGCTGATTTCCTACGTAATTCTCTAACGATGTTATTACAAGATGTTTCACTGCATGAGAGAATGGCGATGTACATCCAACATGACGGATGTCCGGCACATAGCTCGCGTTTGGTTAAAGCGGTATTGAATAGTATATTTCATGACAGGTGGATTGGTCGTCGAAGCACCATAACATGGTCCGCAAGTTCACCGGATCTGACGTCCAGGATATCTTTCTGTGGGGAAAGTTGAAGGATATTTGCTATCGTGATCCACCGACAACGTCTGACATCATGTGTCAGCGCATTGTCAATGCATGTGCGAACATTACGGAAGGCGAACTACTCGCTGTTGAGATGAATGTCGTTACACGTATTGCCAAATGCATTGAGGTTGACGGACATCATTTTGAGCATTTATTGCGTTAATGTGGTATCTACAGGTAATCACGATGTAACAGCATGCGTTCTGAAATATGGTAAGTTCACAAAGGTACATGTATCACATTGGATCAACCGAAATAAAATGTTCAAACGTACCTACGTTCCGTATTTTAATTTAAAAAACTTACCTGTTACCAACTGTTCGTCTGAAATAGTGAGCCATATACTTGTGACTATTACAGCACCATCTAGCACAAAGCGAAAAAAGTGGTTCCAACTAAAACATTCATATTTATTTACGTACTTCACGAATATGTTATAAAAATGGGGGTTCCTATTTAAAAAAAACGCAGTTGATATCCGTTTGACTTATGGCAGCGCTATTTACGGGGCCAACCATAGCGCCATCTGGTTTCCCCATTCAAGCTAGACCAGTTCCGTTCTTTGTAGTTTTTTCATTTGACGCTTGTTTCGTGACATATTTGGCCCGGTCACGATCAATGGACCACCCTGTATAGGCATTTCCGACCGCAGCGCCGTTTTACATATCTCTGTATGAATACGCATGCCTATATCAGTTTTTTTTTCGCTGCAGTGTATATTTGAATATTTATGACAAATGAAATGTTTTAAGTTATTTTCGTAACGAATGATGACTTACGGCCGAAAACATTAGTACTAATAAAGGTCAGTTAATGCAGTTCAGTGTCGCGAATTTCTTGAAACATACATCGACAGCTGAAAGTTGCCTGAAAAGCACATAAATCGTCTGAAATAGTTAGACGCTCCCAGCCGGAGACGGCTGCTAGTACTCGTTAGCTCTACAGCGTCACATGCCGTAACTTATACGCCACGGCCTGTCTTTCTCGTGCGTCTCACTGGCCAGGAAGCTGCGGAAGCGGCTGCTGGCGGAGCGGGTCCTGCTGTAAACAGCGGAGCCTTGGACTTGAAAGCACTTAATCGCGGCGCGTAGCCTTGGCACCAGTTGGCGGCGCCAGCGCTTCCACGCCCGCTGAAGCGGGAACCACTCTACTCGAATGCCGTACCTGGGCAGCGACCGCCAGGGTGGCTGGCGTCGCGATCGCTGGCTGTTGGCGCCAGTGCCGCTGCCTCACTCACACCATCGGGCTGCCGTGGTGGCGCCACTAATTAAGACAGCCGCCGGCGTGCTGTCAGCGGTGGCGCAACGCCGCCACAATATTTATTCCTAGCTCGCGCTGGCGCCGGCCGTTCCCTATGCTGGCGCTGTTCTACGCTAACTCGAAAATCTAAAATTCACTCTTACGGGCGCCACAAGGTAATTAATTGGCATGCGTCAACTTTCTTATTGAGTAATGAATGGGGTTAGGTGCCACAGATCTAATTTTTTTAAAATCTGATAAGGCTCATTAGAATGCCCTCCACTCTGAAAATAATAGGTTTGCTTGTAAATAACGTTTTTTCTACCAGTAATGGCGTTCGTACATTTACATTTTACTCGTCGCATTTCGGGAAGTAATTCCCATTTGCAAATGCTTTTTTCTCTAACGCAGCTGTTTTCGATAGATACTTTACACAGAAAATTGTCTGTGATGTTTAGTGTACGTGAGACGACAAAATCGGACCGTAAAAGTACAGTAGGTACAAGTTCTTCCAAATTTCGCCACTATGTACACTACTGGCCATTACAATTGCTACACCAAGAAGAAATGCAGATGATAAACGGGTATTCATTGGACGAATATATTATACTAAAACTGACATGTGATTACATTTTCACGCAATTTGGGTGCATAGATCTCGAAAAATAAGTACCCAGAACAACCACCTCTGGCGTAATAACGGCCTTGATACGCCGGGCATTGAGTTAAACAGGGCTTGGATGGCGTGTACAGGTAAAGCTGCCCATGCATCTTCAACACGATGCCACAGCTCATCAAGTGTAGTGACTGGCGTATTGTGACGAGCCAGTTGCTCAGCCACCAGTTACCAGACGTTTTCATTTGGTGAGAGATCTGGGGAATGTGCTGGACAGGGCAGCAGTCGAACATTTTCTGTATCCAGAAAGGCCCGTACAGGACCTGCAACATGCGGTTGTGCATTATCCTGCTGAAATGTAGGGTTCTGCAGGGATCGAATGAAGGGTAGAGCCACGGCTCGTAACACATCTGAAATGTAGCGTCCACTGTTCAAAGAGCAGTCAATGCGAACAAGAGGTGACGAAAACGTGTAACCAATGGCACCCCATATCATCACGCCTGGTGATACGCCAGTATGGCGCTTCCAATGTGCGTTCTCCTCGATGTCGCCAAACACGGATGCGACCATCATGATGATGTAAACAGAACCTGGATTCATCCGAAAAAATGACGTTTTGCCATTCGTGCACCCAGGTTCGTCGTTGAGTACACCATCCCAGGCTCTCCTGTCTGTGATGCAGCGTCAACTGTATCCGCAGCCATGGTCTCCGATCTGATAGTCCATGCTGCTGCAAACGTCGTCGAACTGTTCGTGCAGATGGTTGTTGTCATGCAAACGTCCCCATCTGTTCACTCAGGGATCGAGACGTGGCTGCACGATCCGTTACTTCCATGCGGATAAGATGCCTGTCATCTCGACTGCTAGTGATACAAGGATGTTGGGATCCAGCACGGCGTTCCGTATTACCCTCCTGAACCCACCGATTCCATATTCTGCTAACAGTCATTGGATCTCGACCAACGCGAGCAGCGGTGTCGCGATACGATAAACCGCAATCGCGATAACCTACAATCCGACCTTTATCAAAGTCGGAAACGTGATGGTACGCATTTCTCCTCCTTACACGAGGCATCACAACAACGTTTCACCAGGCAACGTTGGTCAACTGCTGCTTGTGTATGAGAAATCGGTTGGAAACTTTCCTCATGTCTGCACGTTGTAGGTGTCGCCACCGGCGCCAGCCTTGTGTGAATGATCTGAAAAGCTAATCATTTGCATATCACAGCATCTTCTTCCTGTTGGTTAAATTTCGTGTCTGTAGCACGTCATCTTCGTGATGTAGTAATTTTAATGGCCAGTAGTGTATTAAGATCGATAGTCACGCAAAAACTACTCTTTATGTTGTTCATTTTAACTGAAAATACTGAAAAATTTTGGAAACTACACATCGGATCAAGAAAGTAATAATTCCAGTATTTTGTCTTGGAGGGGGACATCCAACGATACCACACTCAACCCGCCACCCCACCCCATGCGTATTTGGCGGGAGGAAACTTTGATATCTTCAATGGCAAATCCCTTTTTTTATTGTATATTACGATTTTACGTCAAAAATCTAAATACGTTTTCTCTGAAGCAGCTTCTTCTTTTTTCTTTTATGTAATCGGACGAACAAACATGGTACTCAATGGCCCTTGAATATCCAAAGACGCATGGGACAGAAGCTTATACGCGGGAACGTCGGCACAGGCGTTTCTGATGTTGTCGACCATGTCCTCACTGCCTTTTGGCACTTACTGGTACACCAGATCTTTAAATATCTCCAAAGAAAAAACTACGGTGACGTCAATCCGGCGACCTAGCGGACCAATTAACTGGCCTACCTCCAGTGTAAAAGCGGACTCATACCTCGCGTGCTTCGGTTGCTTAATGCCCTTGCCAATCGTCATGCTGAAGCCACATATGTTGTCGAACGTCCATGGAAACATTCTGCAGCAGAACCAGTTGTTCCTGTTGCAAATACTTTCGCTATGTGCAACCAACGTGTCTGATCCCCATGATGCCGCACCATACGTTAACCAACCAAGGAAGTTGGTGCTCAACTAGCCGTAACCAGTGGGGATTGTGGACTCTCCAGTGGAGACTACAAATCTACTCTGTAGGAATCAGCATGGGTTTCGAAAAAGACGATCGTCTGAAACCCAGCTCGCGCTATTCGTCCACGAGACTCGGACGGCGCTAGACACCGGTTCCCAGGTATATGCCGTGTTTCTTGACTTCCGGAAGTCGTTCACTACAGTTCTCCACAGCCGTTCAATGAACAAAGTAAGAGCATATGGACTATCAGACCAATTGTGTGATTAGATTGAAGAGTTCCTAGGTAACAGAACGCAGCATGTCATTCTCCATGGAGAGAAGTCTTCCGAAGTAAGAGTGGTTTCAAGTGTGCCCCAGGGGATTGTCGTAAGACCCTTGCTATTCACAATATATGTAAATGACCTTGTGGATAACATCGGAAGTTCACTGAGGCTTTTTGCGGATGATTCTGTAGTATATCGAGAGGTTATAAGAATGAAAAATTGTACTGAAATGCAGGAGGATCTGTAACAAACTGACGCATGGTGCAGGGAATGGCAATTGAATCTCAATGTAGACAAGTGTAATGTGCTGCGAATACACAGAAAGATAGATCCTTTATCATTTAGCTACAATGTAGCAGGTCAGCAACTGGAAGCAGTTAATTTCATAAATTATCTGGGAGTAGGCATTAGGAGTGATTTAAAGTGGAATGACCATATAAAATTAATCACCGGTAAAGCAGATGCCAGACTGAGATTCATTGGAAGAATACTAAGGAAATGCAGTCTAAAAACAAAAGAAGTAGGTTACAGTACACTTGTTCGCCCACTGCTTGAATACTGCTCACCGGTGTAGGATCCGTACCAGATAGGGTTGATAGAAGAGATAGAGAAAATCCAACGGAGAGCAGCGCGATTCATTACAGGATCATTTAGTAATCGCGAAAGCGTTACGGAGATGATAGATAAACTCCAGTGGAAGACTCTGCAAGAGAGACGCTCAGTAGCTCGGTACGGGCTTTTATTGAAGTTTCGAGAACATATCTTCACGGAGGAGTCAAGAAGTATATTGCTCCCTCCTACGTATATCTCGCGAAGAAACCGTGAGGATAAAATCAGACAGATTAGAACCCACACAGAGGCATACCGACAATCTTTCTTTCGACGAACAATACGAGACTGGAATAGAAGGGAGAACTGATAGAGGTACTCAGGGTACCCTCCGCCACACACCGTCAGGTGGCTTGCGGAGAATGGATGTAGATGTAGATGTAGAATGCATGTTATTTTGGTTAACGCCACCTCGTCTTGTGTATGTGGACTCATCGGAAAATAGTACCTTGGGGAAGAACGTCGGCGTCGTTTGCATTAGTTGACGTTCCCATTGACAAAACATTACCAGGTTATGGAAATCGACTCCATGATGTTCTTGATGCACTTACGACGAAGCAGTATTGTGACAGTACTACCCACGGACATACCGAAATAGTGGTTTAATTTCATGGTGTGTGTCCTTGGGTTGTGGCGCACTGCCGCTAGCAGCGCTATTTAATTAGCTTCCTCTGTTATACGTTTGCTTCGTTTCCTTTTGGCCAATTTGTACGCTCTCATCAGACATAAAGGAGTTCATAACCTTGTAAAAGAAGGAAAGACAGCGAGCTTTCTCTGGTAAACGCTCAGCATAGAAGACAATTACATTCTCCGTTAATCACGATCATTTCAATTTTTTCTTCTGTGGTTGCAATATTCATCATCCATTTGCATGTCTGTTCTCCAGACTCGTAAGTTTAGAGCCGATATCTGGTTCTACGTCTGCACGATACGTGAGCTCGTCGCAATGTACTGCCCGCTATGATACTTCGTAGTTCACTACACGGCCACGATGGTGCGTCGGGCAGCCCCCTGTTCGATATGTCGGAGGAATACAACGTTGCGAATGAGGTTTACAATTAGAAGTTATGAAATACTGGCCCGTTCTACTCGCGCAGCATGGAGGTGGGATCCCACGTGTCGATGGAAATTTTATGGCCATTGAATAGCATGTCGTAAATGAAAATCGTGTACGTGTTTTTATTGCTCCGATTACAGCACCATCCGTGGCGAAACGAAGAAAATGCTTCCGATAAAACGTATGTAGATTTTGCAGTAGAAATGTTATCTGCAACAAAAAAAAAACGGGCACTGCCAAGGTTTACAAGTTGCACCCGTCGCCTATACACGGGGTGGGGGAGGGGGTGACGAGTGTGGTATCATTGGACGTGCCGCTCCGAGACAAACAAATTGGATTTTTTTTTATCCGTTGCGTAGTTTCAGAGGTATTTCAATGTCTTTTGTTACAACGAACATCCTATATATTGCAGTAACGTCAACAGAACAATGCGTAACCTCACGCAACAAAAACATTACGAACTAATGGCGTAGTACACAAAGAGAAATGCAATTTATGATATGAATAATTTTCCGAGAAGTGCGGTGCAAAATATAAATAAACAAAAATCGTGACTGGCAGCAGAAAAATTATTTATAAAAGAAGCAGTCGGTTTTTCTTTTTTCTTTTTCCTGTAATATCTACTACGTATGTCATCGACACTGCTGACTACTCTTTCGTTACTAATAAATAAGGAAAATGTCACACAACGTATTCCTAAAAAAAAAGTGTACGAATAGGTAACAACTGTTCCAATTTAACGCACTCACGGGGCAAGTTTATATACCGCATGCGACAGGCGGCACAGATTGATGAGAAATAAGATCTAAGAAATAAAGAAAAGCCACTACCTATAAAACATTTACTTCAGTACAAAATATTGAAAAATGTGTTGTACATGTTAAACATAAATACTATACGAGTGTCTGCTTAAAGTCTTTGTCTGATTACAGAAATTTATTTTAAGGAACTGTGCTACATACAGGTATCCAGTTTGTTGCAAATGGTAGCGTAACTCACAAAGGTTTCATCAGGGATACATTTCCACATATGCTACGTTTGTTGCCAGAAGAACGTCTGTACGATACTGAATTTCTCTTCAAGTCTGCCACCATCTCCCCTATTACTACCTCTACAGCACCTCGCATTCATGGTGGTCGAGTCCGCACATCAGGAACTGATGAACCGAATGCCTTATCCCCAACAATCCCATAAAAGTGTCAAACGAGATGATTTAAAGGTTCTGCGACGACGCTGTACACGACTAATTAGAACAAGAACACGAACATTTCACACCCCGGCAAAAAAAAGTGACGTAAGTCAAAAAAAGGCATTTTTTAGCTTATGTCACTAAAAAAATACCTTTGAAGTACCCGCAACGTGCCCGGGTGACGTCACGTCTGTGTCTCACAGTTTGGCCACTTCGGAGCAGTTGTGTCAGTTTTCTTGTCGGCTACTTCACGCCGAGAACAGTGCCGCTCAGTGTTCCTACTGGCAAGTGTGCATGGGTCACTCAGAAGAGCCGCACATTCTGAATTGTGTCACTTTTCGTGTATAAAGTAAGCTGGGTGTAATTTTTACTGTCACTGATCACTACAATGTGCGTGTTTACGCAGTGTCCGTATCTTACATTACTACGTCCTTGAAACATATATGCATGTCTGATGGAAGAGACACTGCTTTGACGATAACAGTTGCTGCAAATATTGCGAAATTTTTGGCCTTGTAGTATAAAAGAAAATGAAAATTTCTGCTATTGTGCCGTAAAGAAAGTTCGTGTTCGATCCCTTTTCTGGGCTTAAGCAATTGCTATATTATGTAAGCTTATTTACGATTCTGATTTGTAAATTGCGTTCCTCGAATCGTACCTGTTTGTTGTTCGTCATTACATTGTTTTGATTTTCATAAATTATAATTTCGAATTTTGTATTTTTCGAAAAAAATAGTTTCAGTTTGTTCTTTATTTCTTATTCTAACATAAGCACTAATATTGCATGGCCATTAAAATTGCTACACCAATAAGAAATGCAGATGATATACGGGTATTCATTGGACAAATATACACTCCTGGAAATGGAAAAAAAACACATTGACACCGGTGTGTCAGACCCACCATACTTGCCCCGGACACTGCGAGAGGGCTGTACAAGCAATGATCACACGCACGGCACAGCGGACACACCAGGGACCGTGGTGTTGGCCGTCGAATGGCGCTAGCTGCGCAGCATTTGTGCACCGTCAGTGTCAGCCAGTTTGCCGTGGCATACGCAGCTCCATCGCAGTCTTTAACACTGGTAGCATGCCGCGACAGCGTGGACGTGAACCGTATGTGCAGTTGACGGACTTTGAACGAGGGCGTATAGTGGGCATGCGGGAGGCCGGGTGGACGTACCGCCGAATTGCTCAATACGTGGGGCGTGAGGTCTCCACAGTACATCGATGTTGTCGCCAGTGGTCGGCGGAAGGTGCACGTGCCCGTCGACCTGGGACCGGACCGCAGCGACGCACGGATGCACGCCAAGACCGTAGGATCCTACGCAGTGCCGTAGGGGACCGCACCGCCACTTCCCAGCAAATTAGGGACACTGTTGCTCCTGGGGCATCGGCGAGGACCATTCGCAACCGTCTCCATGAAGCTGGGCTACGGTCCCGCACACCGTTAGGCCGTCTTCCGCTCACGCCCCAACATCGTGCAGCCCGCGTCCAGTGGTGTCGCGACAGGCGTGAATGGAGGGACGAATGGAGAGGCGTCGTCTTCAGCGATGAGAGTCGCTTCTGCCTTGGTGCCAATGATGGTCGTATGCGTGTGTGGCGCCGTGCAGGTGAGCGCCACAATCAGGACTGCATACGACCGAGGCACACAGGGCCAACACCCGGCGTCATGGTGTGGGGAGCGATCTCCTACACTGGCCGTACACCACTGGTGATCGTCGAGGGGACACTGAATAGTGCACGGTACATCCAAACCGTCATCGAACCCATCGTTCTACCATTCCTAGACCGGCAAGGGAACTTGCTGTTCCAACAGGACAATGCACGTCTGCATGTATCCCGTGCCACCCAACGTGCTCTAGAAGGTGTAAGTCAACTACCCTGGCCTGCAAGATCACCGGATCTGTCCCCCATTGAACATGTTTGGGACTGGATGAAGCGTCGTCTCACGCGGTCTGCACGTCCAGCACGAACGCTGGTCCAACTGAGGCGCCAGGTGGAAATGGCATGGCAAGCCGTTCCACATGACTACATCCAGCATCTCTACGATCGTCTCCATGGGAGAATAGCAGCCTGCATTGCTGCGAAAGGTGGATATACACTGTACTAGTGCCGACATTGTGCATGCTCTGTTGCCTGTGTCTATGTGCCTGTGGTTCTGTCAGTGTGATCATGTGATGTATCTGACCCCAGGAATGTGTCAATAAAGCTTCCCCTTCCTGGGACAATGAATTCACGGTGTTCTTATTTCAATTTCCAGGAGTGTATTATACTAGAACTGACATGTCATTACATTTTCACGCAATTTGAATGCTTAGATCATTAGAAATCAGTACCCAGAACAACCACCTCTGGCCGTAATAACGGCCTTGATACGCCTGGGCACTGAGTGAAACAGAGTTTGGATAGCGTGTACAGGTACAGTTGCCCATGCAGCTTCAACACGATACCACAGTTCTTCAAGAATAGTGATTGGCGTATTGTGACGAGCCAGTTGCTCGGCCAACATTGACCAGACGTTTTCAATTGGTGAGAGAATGTGCTGGCCAGGGCAGCAGTCGAACATTTACTGTATCCAGAAAGGCCGTACAGGACCTGCAACATGCGGTCGTGCATTATCCTTCTCAAATATAGGCTTTAGTAGGGATCGAATGAAGGGTAGAGCCACGGGTCGTAACACATCTGAAATGTAACGTCCACTGTTCAAAGTGCCGTCAATGCGAACAAGAGGTGACCGAGACGTTTAACCATTGGCACCCCATACCATCACGCCAGGTGATACGCCAGTATGGCGATGACGAATGCACCCTGCCAATGTGCGTTCACCACGATGTTGCCAAACACAGGTGCGACCATCATGATGCTGTAAACAGAACCTGGATTCAACCGAAAAAATGACGTTTTGCCATTCGTGCACCCAGGTTCGTCCTTGAGTACACCATCGCATGCGCTCTTATCTGTGATGCAGCGTCAAGAGTAACCGCAGCCATGGTCTCCGAGCTGATAGTCCATGCTGCTGCAAACGTCATCGAACTGCTCGTGCAGATGGCTGTTGTCGTGCAAACGTCGCCATCTGTTGACTCAGGGATCGAGACGTGGCTGCACGATCCGTTACAGCCATGCGGATAAGATGGCTCTCTTCTCGACTGCTAGTGGTAACAGGCCATTGGGGTCCAGCACGGCTTTCCGTATTACCCTCCTGAGCCCACCGATTCCATATTCTGTTAACAGTCATTGGGTCTCGGCAAACGCGAGCAGCAATGTCGCGATACGATAAACCGCAATCGCGATAGGCTACAATCTGACCTTTATCAAAGTCGGAAACGTGATGGTACGCATTTGTCCTCCTTATATGAGGCATCACAACAACATTTCACCAGGCAACGTCGGTCAACTGCTGTTTGTGTAGGAGAAATCGGTTGGAAACTTTCCTCATGTCAGCACGTTGTATGTGTCGCCACCGACGCCAACCTTGTGTGAATGCTCTGAAAAGCTAATCATTTGTATATCACAGCATCTTCTGCCTGTCGGTTAAATTTCGCGTCTGTAGCACGTCATCTTCGTGGTGTAGCAATTTTAATGGCCAGTAGTGTATATTATCTGCAGTGGAAAAGTGGCAAAAGTATTACATGAGGGATCATAGCATAAACAAAAAATTTTAGGAAGCCAAGAGAAGTAACAACGCAAAAAACTACTTAATAGTTACTTCTTAACATCTCACATTCAACAAAAACACACCAACATGTCCGTATTCGTGTTTTATAGAATATACTGGAATTTGCTGCGAAAACTATTTACTTTAAATTTAAAGGAAGCTTATACAGAGTGGGGCAAATAAAAATGAGACGGAGAATCGGCACATTGGAGGAAAGGAAAGACATTTCTAACCTGACTGTAGCAGGTATTAAAAGCGACCACCATTGATCTCTTGGCACTTTTGGACCATGTTCTGCAAGTTGCTGAAGGCGGATCAAAGCTGGACTACTGGATCTGTTGCAGTCTCACCCGAAATGCTTTGCTGCAGTTCTTGTAGACTGTAAAGGTTGTTGCGGTACACCTTGAGCTTGTTAAAAAACCCACACAAAGGAATTGCATACAGACAGATCAGGTGACCCGGGTAGCCAGCTAGGGATGCCACCAGACTGACCTCTGCTGACAGCTCTGTCAGGCGTGAAGATGGTGTAAATGTGCTCCAGCACATGGACAGTTGAATTCTTTAAGCAGATTTTTCTCAAGTACTGCATTTTTGAGTTACGACACTGTTCTTGCCGCCAGGATGCGATTTGTTTATTGCAACACTCACATACATTTCAGAAAAAACATCAATGCATCTGTCCAGACTGCGAACTAAGTTAGCTAAACTGCCATCACTTCCAGAAACAAACAGCCGTCCAGAGATAAAGTCAGTTACCAGGTGGCAGCCCAAGCTGTGCGGTGCCTATCCTCGTGGGGAACTTAATGTGTGTGCGGTAGATTCTGGGCCGGTGGCGGCTCTCTTTCGGCTGTTGCTAATATGAGAGCCCCAGCCCGCGTAGCTTATGTCGTGTGAGAACCGGTGAAGACAGACTCCTATCTGCTTATGATATACTGCTGGTTGTCGGGGAATGTTGAACGCTTGGCTCCATGCTGATGAACTCCCGATGAACTGTGTCGAAGAACTGGCTTCTGATCTGCTGAGTCGCGAGTTATAAGATGAATCCGCGCTATTGGCTGATTGATGCTGCAAGCGATAACATTCGCCCCACTCGCTGGCTCCACAAGCCGGATGATGTCATCGTTGTCTGTGATTTGTGCCCATGATGAGGCATGACGAAATAGTGCTGTCTCTGCTGATGGCATCTGGGGACAACAGCCGACATCCTCGCCACTCTTGGGTTCACCTTTATGTAGACATGCTTACACGCCTCTTCGCCAGAAGAGTGCATACTTGGCAGGATTAGGGATGCAGGATACAACAAGGGGCTATGCCTTGTGAACGTGGTGACCATGATGTTGGACCGTCTCTGGAGTAGTTTCATCGGTGTGGAATTGTTTCATCCAGGATATGGCGAACAAGTAACACCATTTTGCTGAAACACTAATCCTGGTTGAAATTTCTGAAGCAGATGTGTAACGGGAAGCCTCAACATGTCCAGGTGAATTGTTGGTGTAATGGTAGACTCAGTGAAATAAGAACTGTCCAATAATTGTGACGTCCCTTAAGCCACACCAGTCACTCACTTTCTGTGTTTCCATTATCTGCTCTACCATGACATGTAGTTTCTCTGACAACGGACCGGGACGTTGTACCTCTTTATTTTCCCAGAATGCTCACCTCTATAGCTAAGCTCGCTAATACACGCTTGTATGGTGGCTTTCGACACAGAGTTGAACCATTTCGAAACTTGGAGGTGGAAAATTTTCACTGCCAGTATTTGGCTGACAAGGAGAGGAAAGGCAGTGAGGTGAGAATCTTTCTCGCCGGTGTTGGCGGCAATATTCTGAATGAATATCAAACCTATTCGCAATGTCTCATGCAGCAAGGATATGTGAAACTATTGATGGTAATCCATCCATCGGATGAGGACATTAAATTCAACGGCCATGTTGGTTCTTTTCGCAATTAGTAGGCTATGCACAGGCACTAGAGTTCACTTTTCCTTGTTCTCACCCGCAACAACATAAATCCAACTCTCTTACTTTTCACAGTCATCCATATAACACGGATACACAATTAACAAGCATAGCAGGTCGCGGGATGGCAACGGCAAATGACCTCCAGTATAACGACCACGACGGCGATACAGGATTCCAGAATCAGCTCATTCATGCTCATTCCCTGTGTACTGGTCTACCTTGCCTTTTTTGACTTTCAGGAGAAACAAGAAGTGTCTTTATAGGTAAAAAATCGTCAATTACGCATTCCAACCGATTCATTCCAAAATGTTTCTATCAAACTCAGCACGTCTATCTTCAAAGCTTGCAGCATTCGCTGTTTTTATGCATGCGAATGCAGCCGTTTGCGCAAAATATTCAACACAGTACTCTGAGGTATGTCTTTCTCTGGCAACATGTCGACTTCCGCAGAATTCGTTGAAATTGTAAGTAGACTGTTTATGTTTTCTTCATGTAAGTATTCTGTTTATGTTTTCTTTATGTAAGTAGGCTGTTTATGTTTTCTTATTGGCAACGTTACGTAGCGCTCTATATGAAAATCACTGGCTGTGCTGTGTGCAGTCTGTGGCTAGTTTGCATTGTTGTCTGCCATTGTAGTGTTGGGCAGCGGCAGCTGGATGTGAACAGCGCGTAGCGTTGCGCAGTTGGAGGTGAGCCGCCAGCAGTGGTGGATGTGGGGAGAGAGATGGCGGAGTTTTGAAATTGAACTGCTATATATATTATGATTATTAAGGTAAATACAGTGTTTGTTCTCTATTAAAATCTTTCATTTGCTAACTATCCCTATCAGTAGTTAGTGACTTCCGTAGTTTGAATCTTTTATTTAGCTGGCAGTAGTGGCGCTCGCTGTATTGCAGTAGTTCGAGTAACGAAGATTTTTGGTGAGGTAAGTGATTTGTGAAACGTATAGGTTAATGTTAGTCAGGGCCATTCCTTTGTAGGGATTTCTGAAAGTCAGATTGCGTTGCGCTAAAAAAATATTGTGTGTCAGTTTAAGCACAGTCATGTAGAAATGTTCTAAGGGACGTTTCAGAGCTCAGTAGATTTAAGTTAGCTTAAGAGGGGGTAGCCCCTAAGAGAATGAGTTGCAATGAATTTGAAGAAATGCACTGAGAAGTTATACGAACAAAGTACAGGTATAGGTAGGATTTTCTTGGAAATAAATAATGAGGTAAGACATGTGTGAAATAAATACAGAAAGCATGCTTGGATAGGATTTTTTTGGTGGAAGCAAAGGTTGAAATAAGACGAAAGATCTATGGAATGAAGTTTTGGGATGGACTGCAGTACCAAATGTTACACTGAAAACGAACCCTGTCCTTTCTTTTTGTGTTATCCCACTATGTGTTTGTGTACCCTTGTGTAGTTGTTTTCTTCCTGTCTCTGTGTAGTTTCATAGAATTTTTTTTCTCTTCTAATACTAAGCTACATTCACTATGATGAGGAATACTGTTATCCTCTTGCATTAATAATATGTTATTTACCTTGTAAATATGCTTAGACATTATTTATTCTGTTCTGTTTTAATGCTCATGTGTGAAGTTGATGTTTCGAAAAGTAATTCTGATCTTTTATGTATGTACTCATGACATAATTCCTGTAACACTGATGTATATGTCTATTTCTATTCTTTTGTAAAGTCTGTACTACGAATGTTATCGGTATTGTTATGTTTTAATGATGTATTTTGTACCTTTGTAATTGTGTTCTCATGTTATAATATTGTAATTGACACCAGTTCATCAAATTAAGCAACTTGTAAGCATTCATTTCACTGCACACATTTCTATTGGTCATAGTAATGCACAATATGTGAGAAGTTGGGACTGTTAGTGTTTGCACGTGTGTTAATAATTCAGCAAGGGACTGGATAACAGCATTGCTGGTTTTAAGGACAACTCCAAAAACTTTGTGCGTGCACAAGTGGTGGTTTATGGACTTGCTATCTTCTCTGCAATACTCTTCAATGGTGATTGTGTACCTGCACCGTCACAACAGATGGCTGCTGGCCATCTCCACAAGGACTACAGTGGGTCTGCATCTTTGGTGGCCCACCAATACCACTATCTTTACAAGGACTACAGTGGGTCGGCATCTTTGATGATCCACCAATACCATACTCTCTACCAGGACTACAGTGGGTCTGCTCTGTGATGACCTGCCTACCAATATTCTTCAAAACGTCGAATGACTCTGCTGTGGGTTTGCTCTGTTGTGGCCCATTACCTGTCAGCATGTCAAGAGTCAGCACTGTCTTTCTGTTGGAAGGACAACACCACTTCTTCAAGACTGCATGGACATCCACTACTTCCGTGTGCATTGTCTTTTACTGCTCAGACTTTGATAAAAGAAACGGCAGTTTTACTGTGATGAATGATCAGGACTGTCTTTATGGACTGTGAGAAAATTTTAGCTTCTGACCACCATTGTATTAATAAGTGTGTGCATTTGATATCTTTGTTATTGTAATTATGAAAAATTTTATCAAATCATTATTGGCCACTGGCCAAAACTATTTGTAAAATTTTTTGTGGGGAGCATGGGGGCTATAAGTAGGCTGTTTATGTTTGCTTTATGTAAGTATTCTGTTTATGTTTTCTTTATGTAAGTAGGCTGTTTATGTTTACTTATTGGCAACGTTACGTAGCGCTCTATATGAAAATCACTGGCTGTGCTGTGTGCAGTCTGTGGCTAGTTTGCATTGTTGTCTGCCATTGTAGTGTTGGGCAGCGGCAGCTGGATGTGAACAGCGCGTAGCGTTGCGCAGTTGGAGGTGAGCCGCCAGCAGTGGTGGATGTGGGGAGAGAGATGGCGGAGTTTTGAAATTGAACTGCTATATATATTATGATTATTAAGGTAAATACAGTGTTTGTTCTCTATTAAAATCTTTCATTTGCTAACTATCCCTATCAGTAGTTAGTGACTTCCGTAGTTTGAATCTTTTATTTAGCTGGCAGTAGTGGCGCTCGCTGTATTGCAGTAGTTCGAGTAACGAAGATTTTTGGTGAGGTAAGTGATTTGTGAAACGTATAGGTCAATGTTAGTCAGGGCCATTCCTTTGTAGGGATTTCTGAAAGTCAGATTGCGTTGCGCTAAAAAAATATTGTGTGTCAGTTTAAGCACAGTCATGTAGAAATATTCCAAGGGGACATTTCAAAATGCAGCATAACGATATTAACAGTGTCGTAATACATACCAGGTGTACCGCTGCTTGCCGTATCATCAACACTGGAAGTCTCTTTAAACTTTTCTTACATCCTTTGATGTTCTTCGCATCTGACAGATGTCGACCATAGGCATCTCGGAACCGTCGCTGAACTGTAAAAGGCTATCGTGTTTCAAGAAGCCACAAAACACATTGCGCTTCCTCTAGCATAGACACCATCATGATAGTAGAACCCATAAATTGCACTAACTTCTATAATATGGTGCGGGAGGGGGGAGGGACGAAGTGTATCCATAAAAACTTCATGAGTCAAGCTACCATTTGCAAAAAACGACATACACACATGGAAGTGCGTAGCTGAGCTACCATTTGCAACAAAGTCCATAGTTCTCTCTAGCATAACGACGTAGAAATAAATTTCTGTAATCAGAGAAACACTTTATACAGTCCATGTAATTAATAAAAATAAAAATGAGAGTCATTAAAAAATTTAAAACAGATGGCTTGGAAAGCCATCAACCGCAGCTTCGTAACCACGAAGCAATTTCGTAGATCGCTCATTTGAATCTGTGGTTATAAATTTCACACAGCTTTGTTGTGGTTACACCAAATAGTGTCAGGAAAGATGGTCATCTACAAAGTTTCAGCTTAACAGAAGTAAATAATTCATCACCATCGATTTTCGTTGTCTATTCGGGACGATGCCAGCCACTATACATCCACGCCATGGAGTGACCTATGTTATACGGCCACGAAATATCGCCCCAAACTACATTCAAAATGTTCTCATTTAGAGTTCATGTAGATGGTCACTCTCGAAATCCTGAAAGCTTTAGCTCGCATTGCTTTTCAGTTTCTAATCAAATGCAGAGGCTATCCTCATAATCAGTCTGACTTATTAATATGACAAAGGACATTTTGATATTCTTCATGAGCTGCACTTCAAAAGTATTTGTTTGCATACCGGCATTTTGGCATATAGCCCATCGTCAGTAGCATCAACATTGCACGTCTACATGAACCAACGTGTCCATCAAGTATAAAATCATTGTGCTGGTCAAAAATGACGTTTATCTCTGCGGTATAGAAATCGTCTGTACAAGTCATTAGCGTTTCATAGTAACATGTACAGCCGCACAAAGTACATCTACATCTACGTCATTACTCTGCTATTCTCAATAAAGTGAATATCTTCACACTTTTCTCTATTCAGGGTCAATTGTCACTTTTCGAAGCGTATAGATATCTTATCCAAATCATTTTGTCCATCTGGTGTCTTTACAAGATGGTCAATGACAGCACCATATGCAAACAATGTAAGGCGGCTACTCAGATTGTCTCCTATGTCGTTAATATAGATCAGGAACAATAGAGGGCTTATAACAATTCCTTGGGGAACGCCGGATATTATTTCTGTTTTACTCGATAACTTTCCTTCTATTACTACGAACTGTGACCTCGCTGACAGGAAATCACGAATCCAGTGGCACAACTGAGGTGATATTCCATAGGCACGCGGCTTGGTCAGAAGACACTGTAGGACCGGTGTGGAAAGCGTTCTGGAAATCTAAAAATGTGGAATCAATTTGACATCCCCTGTCGATAGCACTCATTACTTCATAAGTATAAAGAGCTAGTTGTGTTTTAGAAGAACGACGTTTCCTGAATCCGTTGCGGACTATTTGTCAATAAATCGTTTTCTTCGAGGTACTTTATAATGTTCGAATACCGTATATGTTCCAAAACCTTACTGCAAATTAGTGATATGGGCCTGTAATTCAGCGGATTACTCCTACTTCCCCTCTTGGGTACTGGACTCATAAGGATTTTATGCAAGTAGACTCAGGCCACTGAAGTCTACCCTCTTATACTTCCCGCAAACGTTACACCAACCATCCTATAGTTTTATCTCTGATTGATAACCACTCTTCTCTGTCGTAGCAACACATCCCCTCAACCTTACAACTACACATGCCTCACGTCCTTTTCCAACGAAACATTCATCCGCTGCACCAGCCTTTCAAAATCGAACTTTATAGAAACAGTTTTAAAATCTTATGAGTCGTTAGGCCGCATCACGTACGGTACTTCTTCAAATGTCTTCGATGCTCTATATTGCGATCCCTGTTCTGGGACATTCTGAGGATTACACTGGTGTCCGTGGATGGCTCAAAACTGATGGCTGAATGTTAAGTCATACAGAGACTCTAGTAGAATACTGAAGACGATACCAGCAGAGGGATCGCAACATTGAGCATATAATAAGTTTGAAGAAGAATACGATGCGTCATAACTAATTAGAAGATTTTTCCATTCATGACAAAGACCGCGAAAGTCGGCAGACCCATGTTTAACAGGATACTCTCCCTCCACGCCATGTCTTCTCTTCAGCCGCTCCCCACCCCCCGCCCTTCCCGCCTCACCCACTTTCATTCCCACTCTTTCCAAGTGGTTTGGCTCGGGGTCCTTATACTCAAACACTTTCACTCCACACACATTCCAAAACACTCTGTCTTCAACATCCGTTTCTTGTGTCTGGTAGTCGAATTCCATGTCAAGCCGCAGTATCGATAGGGAATGAGATACTGCGGTTAGCAAGAAACAATAGCTTCTCAAACCTCCGCAGATAGTGTGAGCAGTTTGTAACTGTGCCTGCGTGTGTGTGTGTGTGTGTGTGAGAGAGAGAGAGAGAGAGAGAGAGAGAGAGAGCCTTGTGGTGGAGTTCTGCTCTTAATACGTGCTAGCGGTCACGTTCCCTTACCTGTTGAAGTTTTCTGCCAGCGCCAGTACTCAAGTAGCGAGTCACTACCCCTCATGTTAGACACCCTCAAATGGCGAGAGGTGGTAGCACGTAATGTATCATGGAACGTTTTAAAACATTAAAGTTTTGGTGTTCCAGGTGTCATGGCGTGGGGAGCCAAATGTTGCATGGGTATACTGACCTCTAAATCTTAGAACACGGTACACTCATCGGTCAACGTTTTCTTCGTTTTCCATGAGCGAAATTTCAGGGGAGCATTCGTCATTTTTGTGGATGACGAAGAACAACTGCATCTAACAGCATCGGTGGAGGAGCTCTCGGAACGAGAGGATATTCAGCTGGCGGACTGTTCTGCCCGTTCCATGTGCTGGGGAGACCTATGACAGCACTTTCGTGTGTACCAACGACCATCCAGCAATTGTCAATCACCCTGCTGGAGGTATGGCTCGCCCCACCACAAAAACTCTTTGCCGACCTTGCGGCCAACATGGAGCACATTGCACAGCATGCATTGCTGTCCGTGGTGATCACACACTACTATGAACCATGTCCCGCCGTTTCTAATATCCAACGGACCATTACGAAGCGCGATGATTTCAGCGTAATTGTTGTTGTTGTTGTGGTCTTCAGTCCTGAGACTGGTTTGATGCAGCTCTCCATGCTACTCTATCCTGTGCAAGCTTCTTCATCTCCCACTATCTACTGCAACCTACATCCTTCTGAATCTGCTTAGTGTATTCATCTCTTGGTCTTCCTCTACGATTTTTACCCTCCACACTGCCTTCCAATGCTAAATTTGTGATCCCTTGATGCCTCAAAACATGTCCTACAGCGTAATTATTGCGTTTAAATAAAAGTATCATTTCTGTTCGTCTCATTGCCTATTACTTTCGGTTACCTTCAGTACCTTCAGTACCTTCAGTAAAAAAGGTGGGAATTTAAGGAGATGGGACCTGGATAAACTGAAAGAACCAGAGGTTGTACAGAGTTTCAGGGAGAGCATAAGGGAACAATTGACAGGAATGGGGGAAAGACATACAGTAGAAGAAGAATGGGTAGCTTTGAGGGATGAAGTAGTGAAGGCAGCAGAGGATCAAGTAGGTAAAAAGACGAGGGCTAGTAGAAATCCTTGGGTAACAGAAGAAATATTGAATTTAATTGATGAAAGGAGAAAATATAAAAATGCAGTAAATGAAGCAGGCAAAAAGGAATACAAACGTCTCAAAAATGAGATCGACAGGAAGTGCAAAATGGCTAAGCAGGGATGGCTAGAGGACAAATGTAAGGATGTAGAGGCTTATCTCACTAGGGGTAAGATAGATACTGCCTACAGGAAAATTAAAGAGACTTTTGGAGATAAGAGAACCACTTGTATGAACATCAAGAGCTTAGATGGAAACCCAGTTCTAAGCAAAGAAGGGAAAGCAGAAAGGTGGAAGGAGTATATAGAGGGTCTATACAAGGGTGATGTACTTGAGGACAATATTATGGAAATGGAAGAGGATGTAGATGAAGATGAAATAGGAGATACGATACTGCGTGAAGAGTTTGACAGAGCACTGAAAGACCTGAGTCGAAACAAGGCCCCCGGAGTAGACAACATTCCATTGGAACTACTGACGGCCTTGGGAGAGCCAGTCCTGACAAAACTCTACCATCTGGTGAGCAAGATGTATGAGACAGGCGAAATACCCTCAGACTTCAAGAAGAATATAATAATTCCAATACCAAAGAAAGCAGGTGTTGACAGATGTGAAAATTACCGAACAATCAGTTTAATAAGCCACAGTTGCAAAATACTAACACGAATTCTTTACAGACGAATGGAAAAACTAGTAGAAACCGACCTCGGGGAAGATCAGTTTGGATTCCGTAGAAATACTGGAACACGTGAGGCAATATTGACCTTACGACTTATCTTAGAAGAAAGATTAAGGAAAGGCAAACCTACGTTTCTGGCATTTGTAGACTTAGAGAAAACTTTTGACAATGTTGACTGGAATACTCTCTTTCAAATTCTAAAGGTGGCAGGGGTAAAATACAGAGAGCGAAAGGCTGTTTACAATTTGTACAGAAACCAGATGGCAGTTATAAGAGTCGAGGGACATGAAAGGGAAGCAGTGGTTGGGAAGGGAGTGAGACAGGGTTGTAGCCTCTCCCCGATGTTATTCAATCTGTGTATTGAGCAAGCAGTAAAGGAAACAAAAGAAAAATTCGGAGTAGGTATTAAAATCCATGGAAAAAAATAAAAACTTTGAGGTTCGCCGATGACATTGTAATTCTGTCAGAAACAGCTAAGGACTTGGAAGAACAGTTAAATGGAATGGACAGTGTCTTGAAAGGAGGATATAAGATGAACATCAACAAAAGCAAAACAAGGATAATGGAATGTAGTCGAATTAAGTCGGGTGATGCTGAGGGAATTAGATTAGGAAATGAGACACTTGAAGTAGTAAAGGAGTTTTGCTGTTTGGGGAGCAAAATAACTGATGATGGTCGAAGTAGAGAGGATATAAAATGTAGACTGGCAATGGCAAGGAAAGCGTTTCTTAAGAAGAGAAATTTGTTAACATCGAGTATAGATTTAAGTGTCAGGAAGTCGTTTCTGAAAGTATTTGTATGGAGTGCAGCCATGTATGGAAGTGAAACATGGACGGTAAATAGTTTGGATAAGAAGAGAATAGAAGCTTTCGAAATGTGGTGCTACAGAAGAATGCTGAAGATTAGATGGGTAGATCACATAACTAATGAGGAAGTATTGAATAGGATTGGGGAGAAGAGAAGTTTGTGGCACAACTTGACCAGAAGAAGGGATCGGTTGGTAGGGCATGTTCTGAGGCATCAAGGGATCACCAATTTATTATTGGAGGGCAGCGTGGAGGGTAAAAATCGTAGGGGGAGACCAAAAGATGAATACACTAAGCAGATTCAGAAGGATGTAGGTTGCACTAGGTACTGGGAGATGAAGAGGCTTGTGCAGGATAGAGTGGCGTGGAGAGCTGCACCAAACCAGTCTCAGGACTGAAGACCACAACAACAACAACAACAACCTTCAGTACTGTACTACACTGTAGCAGTTCTATCTATATTTGCTCCAAGTTTCATCGAGCTTTGTTGCTTGGCTATGACACATCACTTAGAAGTTACTTTCGTCATTAGGATTTGCACATCAGCGTAGATGCTCAACATACATCAGTAGTACGAACAGATTCACAGTTGCAATTCTGACAATGTAACTTGCAGGAAAAGTCAGAATACATTGTACATACTACTTCGCCCTACATACGTCTTGCGAAGTGACCACGACGAGGAAAATCAGAGGTTTACAGACAGTCATTCTACCCACGCCCTTACGCGAATGGAAAAAGGAATAGAGGAATAAATAGTGCTGTTGGAAACAGTCTCCGCCACACACACCAAGGTCGTATTCGAAGTATAGACGGAGAAGGTAGTACACCGAAACGCTGAAATTTCTGTGCGGAAAAGATAGCATACGAAGCATTCTTCAGCCCGCCCATAGATCACTACTGCTCGTGTGTATTGGATACAGACCGGGTTACACAAGGAATCAGCATACTCAACGAGGGGAAATACCGATGGGCACAAGTCTGTGGTAGTAGTCAGAATATATAAATACTGAAGAATCTTAACTGGCAGGAAACCGATGACAGTTACCGTACACCCCATGGGAACCCGATTGAAATAATTCAACAACTGCTCTTCAGTGCATTAACTACGAATTTTTTCAGCACACTGAGTATATTTCCTGTACAGACTATGCCGATAAAATTAGGCAAATAACTACTAGCGAACAGTCATCCTTCCCACTCTTCATCCGTGAAACGAACAGAAACAAACTTCAACATACACAGCAGAGTAAGGAGTAAGGAGTAAGGGGTTCTAAGAGTGACGGGATACGACCCAGCAAGTCTATCACCCAAGGCAGTCATTGAAGTTGCTACCACAGAGAATGCGTTTTCAGGCTTTTGCTCTACGCGAATGTTCCAATTCAAGCCGGACAGATTTTCACTAAATGATTTCGCCCTAGACAACGAAATGAGTCATCTTACAGCAGAAAGAACATTTGACACTGTAATTTAGAATTCCGAGCCATTTCCTAATTTTTCAAACACTCAAGGCCAACCAGTACTCGAAGTACCAAAAAACCCACAACATTTCTAAAATTTCACCAATTTCTAAACTAAAAGCCAACACAAAGACAAGGAGGAAATGGTTCAAATGACCCTGAGCACTATGGGACTTAACATCTGAGGTCATCAGTCCCCTAGAACTTAGAGCTACATAAACCTAACTAACCTAAGGACATCACACACAACCATGCCCGAGGCAGGATTCGGACCTGCGACCGTAGTGGTCTCGCGGTTCGAGAATGAAGCCCCTAGAACCGTATAACCGCTCGGCAACAGCGGCCCCTCCCCACAAAAAAAAAAAAAAGACAAGAGTATTAACAAGCGTTACCTTGGAAAGGAAGTTGGAAGAAGCTGAAATGAAGAAGAAAATAAGGAATTAGAAGACAGAACAGACTAGATTGAGGAGCAAGGTTAGGGACGTTGTAGGTGTGTGCATTACCCAGCTGCCAGGAACCAGGAAAAAGAAAACCAGAAGTAAGGAAAAACCGCCACAGTCATAGGAATTGCCGGATGTTTCTAGCACTTGTGATGATGACGATGGCTATGATGACAATAGCCAGTTTACTAGTACTTTGAAATCACTACTTAAACTTAGGAAAGAACCTAATGTATTCTGTTGCTTCTGTGATGCAATAGCACAAGAGTAACAACTGTGGTACTAGTGTGTTCAATACTGTGCATGGAAACACGTTGCACGTACTGGAGAAGAGACGCCTCAAGACCATGTGATGGCTGCTTATCCAAGAAATGAACATTTTGTACCTTGTTGAAACGTGAAAATTAAAATATTTACTCTTTTCATGTTTCTGTTTAAATCCATATTAACATTTTAATTTCCTAACAGAAACTATGATTTTCCAATCTTTAAATTGAAGCCATTTCAGGTAACTGTTATCAACGACAAAAGCAAATATTATGCACCGATCAAAAGAATCTTACTTCTGAGAGATAGAAAGAAAAATTTATCTCGCGCAACGCTTCGGGCTCGTTAGAGATGATGGAAAATGAACTTTTCTTTCGTACAAATTACTTACCTTGTGTATCAGTTATGCTTGTAGCTGCATGCATTACAACCGGAAGCAGCGTTCTCGTTGTATTACCTGTGACCGATAAAACGTGTTCTACGTACACGATGCAGTGACGTCATGGTTATTGCGTCGCGAGTTGTCATTCATAAAAGCGTGGACATATTTTTGGCGTCACGTGAAGCATAATTTACCTGTGCAATTAGACGCAAATAACAGTCGTGGGCTGTGCTACCAATCTCTCGGTGTCGCGGACATCCAATATTGGTTGTGGGACGGGCAGCAAACAGTTCATCGCCCACACTTGTTTCGCATTCGCCTGCGGCTGTTTCTTCCGAATAAATAAATCAGCTGGCTACGGTGTATTTTATATGACTGTAACTATAATAGATCATCGTACAGTTGGATAGCACTTTATATTAAATTTCCGACGAAAATTCATTCCCCAGAACTGAGAGCGGAATAGTTACCGAATTTCTTTAAGATTTAAATGTAATTTTCCTAGACACATTTTTACTATTTACATAAATCTTTAATGAGCCTGAATGAATGTATTGTAATTACATGCATATAACTCGCTTAATAGTGGAATCGAATCCATCAGAACGCATGTAACTCATTTACAAAAATGCCTTCCTCTGGTACACAAAGCGGAGACATGGAGATGAGATGTATTTGAATGCAAGTAGCGATGGATTATCATTATTATTTTGACGTTTTTATTAATAACTCGTTAACTATACAGATGTTTTCGTATCAGTATGTAATTTTAAAGAACATCTAACTGCGGAATACAAAATTCCTTCTTTCTCACTGACCAAGAAAATTCGTCAGCACCGCTAGGGTATCGCCACAATTTTTTTCTAACTGTAAGACATATGTTATATCGTTAAAGCAATTACACGCAGATTCTGCAATGGTCATCAATTTCACTGCTAGATTTGTTAGTAAATTGCTGCTTTAGTAGCCCATTGATTGCTCATATGATTGTCTGCCGAGATGTACGCCTACCTTTCCCTCAGTTTATAGTCCGCAATGTTTGTTCAAATGTCTCTGAGCACTATAGGACTTAACATCTATGGTCATCAGTCCCCTAGAACTTAGAACTACGTAAACCTAACTAACCTAAGGACATCACACAACACCCAGTCATCACGAGGCAGAGAAAATCCCTGACACCGCCGAGAATCGAACCCGGGAACCCGGGCGCGGGAAGCGAGAACGCTACCGCACGACCACGAGCTGCGGACCCGCAATGTTTGTGCCAACTTCTTTCTGTAATTGTAAATGGTTCAAATGGCTGTGAGCACTATGGGACTTAACATCTGAGGTCATCAGTCCCCTAGAACTTAGAACTACTTAAACGTAACTAACCTAAGGATATCACACACATCCATGCCCGAGGCAGGATTCGAACCTGCGTTCGTAGCGGTCGCGCGGTTCCAGACTGAAACGACTAGAACGGCTCGGCCACACCAGCCGACTCTGTAATTATATCAGTTTAACTTAAGAAGTGAACAGTAGTCGTGGAAATGGTACATTTTCCTTATACAGGGATAGTTGTGACCAAGTGAAAACCGTAATTATCAGCGGCCAATGTAAACCGATATTGTTAAAATGTTACCTGAAATTCGTAAATACCAAAACTTTAACCTAAGAGTTATATTCATTTGCCATTTTTATGCAAGTACATTTAAATAGTCGACCATGAAAATATAAGCAAAGGCACTGTTTCTAATAGTAGAAATCAGTACAACAGCGGCTTCATAGGACTAGTAAAAAGCTAACAGTAGCATTCAGTTTAGAAAGAAAATAACCAGTTTAAGTAATGATCACATTTAGCTCGGTTTTTGTTCATAGAAAATAACTTTGCGTTCTGCCTTACGGCTTGTCATGGGGGAAGCCTCGTCAGAGAGGTCCACCGCATGAGCGTCTAGGGAAGTGATTCCAGTGGTGGTTTCCAGTTGCCTTCCACAGATGATGATGAAATGATAATAATGAGGACAACACAACACCCAGTCTCTGAGCGGAGAAAATCTCCGACCCAGCCGTTAATCGATCCTGGGTCCCTTGGCGTAACAGACCGCCGCGCTGACCACTTTTTTTTTCATTTTGTTCGTTATGGTTCGTTGTATTTCGTCGTAGCGGACTTCACATGACATCCGTTGAAATTCGTTGTTGATCGTTTCAGTCAGTTTTGTTATTACAGAGGTCAGCCAGCTCTTCGACCTAATATCCTGAGCTACCGTGCCAGCTACCACTCAGCTATCATAGAAGGAATGGTAAAGGAAATGACAAACTGTATAAAAATGTCGCCTTATGCTGAACAGCCCAGGCAGCTTTTTGGAGAAATTATTAGTAACGCTGACTAACACATCCGTGCCTGCACGTACTTTGTTCTGCAATATAATGCATTTCTTCAGGTATTTCTATGGCAACTTTAATAAAATGATGATTGTGTAACCTCACCGAAACAAGTATCGATTGGTTAAATTATTATTATTAGAACTGGAAGCGAGGTGTAGCAAAGCTAATGCAGTGAGCGCTCAGCTACAATCTACTCTCTTCTGCAAGAAGGAAGTCGGTACCAAGACTAAGTTATCTGTGCACCGTTCAATCTTTCGACCAACTTTGTTGTATGGGAGCGAAAGCTGGGTGGATTCAGGTTACCTTATCAACAAGGTTGAGGTTACGGATATGAAAGTAGCTAGGATGATTGCAGGTACTAGTAGATGGGAACAATGGCAGGAGGGTGTCCACAATGAGGAAATCAAAGAAAAACTGGGAATGAACTCTATAGATGTAGCAGTCAGGGCGAACAGGCTTAGATGGTGGGGTCATGTTACATGCATGGGAGAAGCAAGGTTACCCAAGAGACTCATGGATTCAGCAGTAGAGGGTAGGAGGAGTCGGGGCAGACCGAGGAGAAGGTACGTGGATTCGGTTAAGAATGATTTTGAAGTAATAGGTTTAACATCAGAAGAGGCACCAATGTTAGCACTGAATAGGGGATCATGGAGGAACTGTATAAGGGGGGCTATGCTCCAGACTGAACTCTGAAAGGCATAATCAGTCTTAAATGATGATGATGATTATTATTATTAGGGCATAATAACTTATTTATCCCACCGCTTCCTATGCACAGCTGGCCGAGTGGGAGAGCGGTTCTAGGCGCTTCAGTCTGGAACCGCGCGACCGCTACAGTTGCAGGCTCGAATCCTGCCTCGGGCATGGATGTGTGTGATGTCCTTAGGTTAGTTAGGTTTAAGTAGTTCTAAGTTCTAGGGGACTGATGTTAAGTCCCACAGTACTCAGAGCCATTTGAACCATTCTATGCACGCACAAACATCTTGACTAAAACAACCAGAGATGATTGTCATTAAAATGTTTGAAAATTTGCAAGACTGCAACCACGGAAGTTATACAAACTAGAAATAAAAATGTTACAGACTGAAATTCTTCTGAAGTGAATCAGACAGGTAAAGAGGTCTTTATCACAATAATTGGTCAGCGAGTGTATGGCTGAAGAAGATATAATAAACGTGGATGGGATAAACATTATAAATTATTCCGTATAAGTTTAGAAATGAGGCTAGGTAACTCTGACATTTGTGCCACAAGTGGCTCTTGTTACGTAAGTTAAATGGCAAAGACTGGGACTGAAGCTGAAATGTGACGCTCTAAAACACGTACGCTGCGAGTAACACAAACTAATTAGAGGTGGTGATCGTGTTTTAGGGGCCATTACCATACCTTTCACTTTGTTAAATCTGAGGAAGGATTAGGTTTAATATCAGATCGAAAGTGAGACACTAGAGGAGGACGGCAGAATGAACCGGTCTTCGCTTTGTCGTAAGATGAGGCGATTGAAGAGAATCACAGGAAACTCATATTACGATAGAAATAAGGGAATTTCAAACCCCGGGCCTCCAGATTACGGTATGCGTGTCTCAGCCAACAGCAAAAATACCTCAGTAAAATGTTCTTACAGTAATACCTTTCCTACCTTATGTGTCCTGCGTTCGCTGTTTGTCGAAACCTATGGTTGCCCTTTGAATGGTTCCGGACCATAAGAAAGGCATTGGTGTTGTTATAATTAACCTGTCTGAAATAGTGGTTACCTGGTAAGTAGAAAGAGTTTATGGGAACGATTATTGTTGATACTAATCGTAGTGCTATAGACGCTGCTAGTCCAGTATAACGGTTGATGTTTGTGGCCCTAAACTATAATGGTTTGAGGCAGCAATCTCGGGGCGTATGGAAGCCGATCGGTCGCGCTGAATACCATTCATAAGCTATAGTGACTCTACATACATTCCGGTATATCAGATCGAATGGAAGGCAATAGTCGTGGCACCGGCTGTCTAGAATATTAGAAGTAGAAGGTTATTGCCATCACAATCGCTATATTTTGATAGGTACACAGAAATTGCGTTGCGCATCTCTAACCGTATCTCAATGTATCTTCTTCCAACGCGCTGCTTAGAATGCTCTCATCCCTTTTCAGGTATGGAGGCAGTTTTGATTCTTCGGAAACGAAATTGTCCTCTAGTCAATGCCAATTATCGAGCCCTGTCGAAACATTCTGACTGGTAAGACCAAATAAAGCCATCAAGGCACACTCTGTAGTTACACCTGGATGTAATAAGTCTCTTTGGGGCTATCAGTGGTAACGAAAAATAAACTATGTGGAAAGAAGTCACCTCTCAACCCCTGTCAACGCACCATGTGTGAGATTTGCTGTAAATTTGGGACTCTATATGTGAAGCTGCGATGTCCTAGCATCACGGACGGTGTCTCGCATTGGGATTAGCGAACATAGATGAAATTTTCGAACAGAGACATTCGTCTGAAGTCAAACTGCACAGATACATGTACGTTTGATCATTCCGTTAGAGATTTCATCCCTGGCCATTTGCAGGTTTATTAATCATACTCGTCGATATGAAGGATTAAACTTATTGGCCTGTTCCGTATCAGAACTTCTCGTGTCATCTCTGTAAGGGCTGACCACTATCCTCTTGTTAAACTGCAAAACAGTTTCAGGTGTTTAACATCCCGTTTACGTAGAAGTCGTCAGAGACAGAGCACAAGCACGGATTGTTTCAGGAACGGGGAAGGGAATCAGCCACGCACTTTCATCAGCACCATCTCGAAATTTATTTACAGCGATTTAGAGAATCACGGAAAACCTAAACCGGGGTGGTCGGGAACTGATTTGAACCGTCATCCTCCAAAATGCGAGTCCAGTGTGCTAACCAGTGCGCCACCTCACTCGGTAATGTGAACTGGAAACGCCATCACAGCATTAAGCCCAGCCGCCATAGTAGTGTGTCTATGAAAGTAACGAATAGGAGGAAATGACCATTCAGTCACCAGTGACACGTAATTAACAATTTCCGCAGGCTTGTGTATTCGTAGCTAGAGTGCAAATGAAACACATGAGCGGAGATGCTCTCTTGAAAAGCAAAGTAAAAATGTTTGCAGCTTTCACTTTTAGTCTACTCAAATGATCAAGTAATTTGCGATCTTTTACAATACTTGTAGTGACAAGTTGCATTGTCCATGTGAAATTACCATTCCTGTACGACTGTGTTGAGCTCTGTAACATTTATCGCATTTTGCGTACGCATACTTACTGCAATTGAGGATTTCTTTTGTCTATGCGTACAACTACAACCTTATGGTTTATTTGTTTCTGGTGTGGTGAATTCAACAGACGGCAAGCAAACTTGTCCTACACGAACCGATTCTGTTAAGCAGTGTACTCAATACTTAATCTTTGATAGTCATGGATGCTTCACGAAAGTGCTTTAATGCGGATGTTCTACCATGTTATTAAAAATTTTTTCGAGTAAGATTGAGTTTGCAGGGATCCACATTTCAAAATACGGCTTATAAGTCAGGGTGAAACTTGTTCCAAGCTTCATATGAACATTTAGATGAAAATTTTCAAAACGCGGTATGCCTTCGCAGTGAATCGTGTAACTGATGCGAACAACGCAGTCGAAAGGAAGATGGAATGATCAATCACGGTAAATCGTGGGCCATTCCAACGGCCATGCGTAGGTAGACCTGACAGATTTCTGACAGTCGGTATTTGCGTAAGGGTAATTGATGATAGTGAACATACTGGACTGGTTCATCATGACGATGGAGAGTTACTTCAGCATATTTGACTTCAAAGATTAGTTTTTACAGATGGAAAAATTAAAGCAGGACTTCATAAAACAATTTTTAGGCAGTAACACACTGCTGCCGCTGTGGTTCTTGAATTGGTCATTTTCTGTTTTAACCCTCTCGTGATTGATGGGACGCACATGTCCTACTAAAGTAATACACAGTTTTGAGCGTTGGGACGTCGGAATCTCATACCCGTCTAGGGCTAAGATGTAGCGAGATGCTTCCACAACATGAAGAAAAATGCTACGGTCCACGAGATGGACATTTAGAAATCTGTGAGCAATCAAATGAGGCGGCTTGAGTTTATAAGTGGCACAGTGCGTCTCTTTCACGAAAATCAGATCAAAACATTCCGCCTCCATTCCACGAATATGTGAAGTAACTAATTACATTTTCTTATACGTAATATACATTGTTTTCGAATGTTACTACAAACCTCAATTATACAGCTGGTTTGCACGTAATTTCTGTATAGTGGGACACATATGCTCCCTAAAATATAAAGTAGAATATAGGAAAAATTGGTGTGTGGTAAGTCAAAGAGATCTTCAAATATCGTGGTGTAAACTTTTATGTGAGATTTCATGTTTTCCATTGTGAGAAGAACAAATGTGTTTTCATATTGATTTGTTATATTATTTTTCCATAATCGTCATCCAGATAAAACTATTTTAAAGTTAAAAATTCTCTCTCTGAAGATCCTAGGTTCACATGAAAACATGGATCTCGTTACGTTCATGAGACACACCTGTCTCACTTCACAGAATTTCAAAATCGGTCAGTTAAAAAACTTTTTGACAGTGGAAGTGTACTATTTATCACAGAGGAAGACACATTATGATCTTTTATTTTTGAAATACATACAAAATAAGTTTTAAATATGACAGTATGATAACTAGTGCTCTCCACGGATAGAGGCCTGTTACTTCACTATTCTGAGTAAATCACGAACATTTGCTTTACCCACCTGCTCAGCTCCTACATGAAAACTGTTTCAACAGTTTTGGAATAAATTACGACCGCTGATTTATATCAACTCGGATTCGTCCGTAACTTATCAATAGCCACTGACTGTGCGTTTGAAGACAGGAAACGCATTTCTCCATCAGCGTGTCAGTATTTACCATAAGATTAAAACTTTGTGTTCGGCCTTAATTTCGGTGGGTGAACGAACGTGAGTGATTTACACTACTGGCCATTAAAATTGTTACACCACGAAGATGACGTGCTACAGACGCGAAATTTAACTGACAGGGAGAAGATGCCGTGATTTGCAAATGATTAGCTTTTCAGAGCATTCATACAAGGATGGCGCCGGTGGCGACACCTATGACGTGCTGACATGAGGAAAGTTTCCAACCGATTTCTCATATACAAACAGCAGTTGATCGGTGTTGCCTGGTGAAATGTTGTTGTGATGCCTCGTGTAAGGAGAACAAATGCGTACCATCATGTTTCCGACATTGATAAAGGTCGGATTGTAGCCTATCGCGATTGCGGTTTCTCGTATCGCGACATTGCTGCTCGCGTTAGTCGAGATCCAATGACTGTTAGCAGAATATGGAATCGGTGGGTTCAGGAGGGTAATACGGAACGTCGTGCTGGATCCCAACAGCCTCGTATCACTAGCAGTCGAGATGACAGGCAACTTACCTGCATGGCTGTAACGGATCAGGCAGCCACGTGTCGATCCCTGAGTCAACAGATGGGGACGTTTGCAAGACAACAACCATCTGCACGGACAGTTCGACGACGTTTGCAGCAGCATGGAATTATCAGATTGGAGACCATGGCTGCGGTTACCCTTGGCGCTGCATGACAGACAGGTGCGCTTGCGATGGTGTACTCAACGACGAACCTTGGTGCACGAATGGCAAAATGTCATTTTTTCGGATGAATCCAGGTTCTGTGTACAGCATCATGATGGTCGCATCCGTGTTTGGGACATCGCGGTGAACGTACATTGGAAGCCTGTATCCGTCATCGCCATACTGGCTTATCACCCGGCGTGATGGTATGGGGTGCCATTGGTTACACGCCTCGGTCACCTCTTGTTCGCATTGACGCCAATTTGAACAGTGGACGTTACATTTCAGATGTGTTACGACCCGTGGCTCTACCCTTCATTCGATCCCTGCGAAACCCTACATTTCAGTAGGATAATGCACGACTGCATGTTGCCGACCCGTGATTGTACCGTTCATTCGATCCCTGCGAAACCCTACATTTCAGTAGGATAATGCACCACTGCATGTTGCAGGTCCTGTACGGGCCTTTCAGGATATAGAAAATGTTCGACTCCTGCCCTGGCCAGCACATTCTCCTGATCTTTCACCAAGTGAAGACATCTGGTCAATGGTGGCCGAGCAACTGGCTCGTCACAATACGCCAGTCACTACTCTTGATGAACTGTGGTATCGTGTTGAAGCTGCATGGGCAGCTGTGCGTGTACACGCCATCCAAGCTCTGTTTGACTCAATGCCGAGACGTATCAAGGCCGTTATTACGGCCAGAGGTGGTTGTTCTGGGTACTGATTTTTCGGGATCTATGCTCCCAAATTGCGTGAAAATGTAATCACATGTCAGTTGTAGTATAATATATTTGTCCAATTAACACCCGTTTATCATCTGCATTTCTTCTTGGTGTAGCAATTGTAATGGCCAGTAGTGTAGATGCACGTTGAACCTTTCATGCCGTAATAAAGACAGCGATTATCGGCACAAGATGTCCCGTTCTTTTAACAATATTACGTTTAGAATCAATGATTAAAAAGAAAAGATTAATTTTCCTCCAGACATGTACGAAGTAATAAGCAGCCTTTCCGTCACATTCGTGGCGCTAATATCTGCCAGTTGATATCGAACAGCGTTTAAACTTGCGACTTCCAGGAGGATCGAGGCCGGCGTTGGTCTGGCGCGGTCTGGCACAGGCAGCGGAGCCCCATCCGTTAGCCAGGCGTCAGTGTGAGCCAACAGCGCGAGGCGCGGCCAAACCGCTGCGGCCATTCTCCAAGGCGGGGGAGGCGGCGGTGTAGGCGGGTCTGTCTTACAAAATCAGGGCGCCAACAATTTTGGAGAACTATGAAGGGATGCGAGTGAACATAAAACGACATTAAGAGTTTTGTTTGCGACGTAAGAAATTATGCGGTACAGGCAACAGTTACAAAAATTCGTCTGGAACACAGAATTCGCGGTACTGTATAGGTAACGGATCAGCGTCATTGAGATTGTAATAGCAACGACGATTAGCAGTTGGGTGTTTTTCTGTGTGTACAGGGTGAATCACGTAACACTTGCACCTGCCGGCCGCGGTGGTCTAGCGGTTCTGACGCTGCAGTCCGGAACCGCGGGACTGCTACGGTCGCAGGTTCGAATCCTGCCTCGGGCATGGGTGTGTGTGATGTCCTTAGGTTAGTTAGGTTTAAGTAGTTCTAAGTTCTAGGGGACTTATGACCTAAGATGTTGAGTCCCATAGTGCTCAGAGCCGTTTGAACCATTTGAACACTTGCACCGCAGCCAGCCAGTGTGGCCGAGCGGTTCTAGGCACTTCAGTCTGGAACCGCGCGACCACTACGGTTGCAGGTTCGAATCCTGCCTCGGGCATGGATGTGTGTGATGTCGCTGGTTAGTTAGGTTTAAGTAGTTCTAAGTTCCATGGGACTGATGACCTCAGCAGTCAAGTCCGGTAGTGCTCAGAGCCATTTTTGAACTTGCACCGCAAGTATTTCGTACAAGGAAGGCATTATCGATGTTTATTTTTCACAGAACTGAACTATGGGCAGGGGCGCGTATTTGCAGTATATACACAGATTTGAAGATACAGACGAAAGTACAAATTTTTGAATGGAACAATGACTTTTGAAAGTAAAATCCTAAAAATACCTTAAATGAGATTGTCGATGATATTTGTTGCAGGAAGCTAGTGCAAGTGGCTTACGATTTTGGGTGGGGGGGGTTGTTTGGGGGAGGAGACCAAACAGAGAGGTCATCGGTCTCATCGGATTAGGGAAGGATGAGGAAGGAAGTGGGCCGTGGCCTTTCAAAGGAACCCTCCCAGCATTTGCCTGGAGTGATTTAGGGAAATCACGGAAAACCTAAATCAGGATGGCCGGACGCGGGATTGAGCCGTCGGCCTCCCGAATGCGAGTCCAGTGTGCTAACCACTGCGCCACCTCGCTCGGTCAAGTGGCTTACTAGTTATCGTACTGCGAATACTGCAAACATCGACAGCTGTTTGTTCCGTCCAATTGCTTAGACGCTAGGTGGCGATGTTATGTTTGTTTACATTTTGTTGTGTGTACACTGTGATTGCGTTACGACGGTCTTGTCACTTACTGTGTGATAGTGAACTGTGACGTCTCGTTTTGTCTCGGCTCGATGGTGCTGGTTGTCCCAGTCGAGATAACGTGGAACGGCGTCCGTCGATCACGACAACGCCAATCTGTAACCATTAGAAAAACAAACTTCTCGCGCAGTGTGGTTATTTCTCAGATACTGTCTCTCAGAACTGATATCAACGTCTCGATGGAGCAGCACTCGGGAGTGTGTGCGCCGCCCTTGCTTGTAATTAAAGCAGTAGTGTTCCATGTTTGTCGACCTTCTACACTTATAAATATAGCGACTGCTCCACTCGATAACGAGATGACTCCCTTGATCTGAAATGATGACCAAAACTCCTTATGGTGTTCGCGTCAGACTTTTCAGTTTACGCGAACTTGCTGACTGCAGTTCTTATGCCCGGTTTGAGAATGGGTATTCAAACGTTTAAAATACAATGTCTTGAATCATCAATCAGTCATCCAAGCCGATGCCACATCATGATTCTGCGAAGATATTCATTTGTTAATTGTTATTCCGTCGTCAAGGCGTCGCTACGTCGCGTATTGAACAACTACACGACGTAATTCCAGAGATAACATACCGTTGAGTAATGTTCAGAATGCGTCGTAGTTCGGTGTAGGCTTATTGCTTTTTACAGTTAAATTGTGACTAAATCACTTTTCACTTTTATGTTATCCGAAGAATCAGTTAATTCCACAAATACACTTTAAATGTCCATTAAATGATGTATGTGACACGAAGAATTAACCTTGAATTAAAGTTTATTGTTCTTCGTAATATTTGTCCCTACACTGAGCACACATACCGATTTTTCATTCAGGGAATTGCGTCTGTTAGCTTCAGCAATTCTGACTCTGACGATATCTTCTGACAACACGGCGCAATTGTAAGTTCTTCGCGATTGCGTTTATCTGTTGCCTACTCAAGTCTAATAATTGACTTTATGTCGGCGATCAGTCTCTTTCTGTGTCCTTTGCTGTTCGTGACTATTAAGTCACACGAGTTGTTTTTGTGTCACATATATCAGCTATCCCGTTATCTGTCTATACCGTAGAGATGATTTTACTCCACTTAGACTTCTGACTAATACTTCCAACCGTAAAACTTTTAAACTTCAGATCGGTTTCAAAACAATCTAGTAGTGCTTAACATGCGTACTACTATTGCAAGATTACAAGAGAGAAGTGAACATCTCCACTGCTGAGTTAGATAGTAGTCACAGCGAACTTAAAGCTCGATTCTGCTACTACTATCTTCTAGGATAAATGTTATCTTTGGTCAGTTTATGGTCTGGGCTTTAAACTTGGTAAATAATAATTTTTTGAATTCTTTCTTTAAAGTTTCTGTTTCGTATCATATGGTATTCTTTCATTCAGTCTTTTTTTATGATAAGCATTAGTATTTACATAGCATTCTTGTTAATCAAACTGTCAAGAGTGTAAATTTTGTAGTCAGTAGCTATCATCACTGTCAGTATGACTGATTTTTATATTTATTTTTGCAACGAAAGGGTGTTCACTATGGGTTCTATAGTTTGGGTATTACAGAACGTAGTAAGGCGTGCATGGAAGATGGCACTTCCCAATGAGAAAAAACGGACATGCTGATGGTTTATGGTGAATGTAGGAAGTACGTTGTTCTTTCGTGTACCGTGTACGCCGAAAGATATCCCAATAGACGTCAACCTCTTCATCATCTTCAAACAATTACAGATGATGTGAAACGGCGTAACACTGTTGTCCGTGCTGAAGTTTCCTCTGAAATGCTAGAACGTGAGCAGAAATCGTAGCGTGGCAGACTGCAAGCTTATACTGACGCTGGTGGCGGTCATTTTGAGCACAGGTTTTGAGAGCACATTGGCTCTTTATGTTTCAGATCGCACTGAGGTACTTATTCTCCTTATGTAAGCACCTCCGTCTGTGTTTCATTTGTCCTAGGTAATGTCCCATTTAACAACACATACGCACTCATGTGAAATTCACATTCGTTTGTGCTACAACATGGAAGAAACAACTGTCGTTGTTTACAATGTTCAAACTACAATATCTCATAAACTACTTGCAATAGACTCCTACAAATAACACCACTGACTTTTTAATTTAGTCTGCTTTGATTGTGGTACTGTCAAGAGGCGTTACTCCATTGAAATATTTGTACCTATTGTAAATAAATATACGTTTGAAACTCATAACACTCAGTGCATAACACTCAGTGCATGGGCTGCAAAAGCGAGCCCTCGTCTGCCATTTACAGTTTGTGAAACCGGCATATCAATGGCATCTTCCATTATCAAATATTTGCGGTGAAATTTTTGGGTCATTCACCCTGTGCGCCGGATGCTTCCGAGATGATGTCAAAAATATTCAGGGACGGTGAAGAGGGCTAAATGTAACAACTGGAGGTAAGAAGCACTGCTCCGGAAATGACTTAGTCGAAAGTTAAAAGCCTGCGAGCTTGTTGATTTCCATATTGTGAGAGGATTTAGTACGGACCAAAAAAAGAAAAAAATGACCAGTAAACTTGGGCTCTAAAATACATACCTTAAGGACTATGAGCAGTTGTTCAGTAGAAGAGATTTGTTTCCAACATCAAAAAATGGTTCAAACGGCTCTGAGCACTATGCGACTTATCTTCTGAGGTCATCAGTTGCCTAGAACTTAGAACTAATTAAACCTAACTAACCTAAGGACATCACACACATCCATGCCCGAGGCAGGATTCGCACCTGCAACCGTAGCGGGCGCTCGGCTCCAGACTGTAGCGCCCAGAACCCCACGGCCACTGTAGTGGGACGCGAAATTGAAGCGTCACCCATCCACCAGTGTCAGCCCAGTTTGCAGGTGAATATAAGTTTAATTTAGTTTGTTTATGTATTTTTGTAATATTTTGTAATGGTTGTGAATTGTCTAAAGTTTTGTATTTTTTTTATGTTTCATGTACGGAGAGGGCGGCGCAACGAACGGAGACAGCATCTTCGCTGTCGGGACCAGAGAGAAAATTGCTGGCCACTATACGTCGCGGGTCGACAGCCAAAGAGGAACAGAACATCCTGAAACCGAGTTGTTGCGTCGTGCTTCTAAAAACTGATAAATGAGAATTTGTAATGTTTTGTACAACAATGATATCATAGGAAGTTTAACCTTATTGAAAATGTTAGTTTTGTCTCGTCAAGGCTCAGGTTCACGTCTGTATGTAGGAAGATAATAAACTGGTGGATGCTATTAAAGTTGAAATACGTGTTCTGAGGATTTATTTATGAAGAATTATGTGAATGAATTAATAATATATTTGACGAGATTATTGAATTTTGACAGTGTTCATCGCGACTTTGAATCTCAAAGTTTATTTAATGTGGTTCTAATATCGATTAAATCAAGATAAAGTGTATCAATATCATTTCTGAGGAGAAACAAACGACGTCAAAAATTGAAAAAAGTTCACGCAAACCAATTGGCCCGAGTGACGTAATTTTGTGCTTACGACTCAAATGATGTTTTACAGTTTCGTTCAAGAACCATTCTGAGACAATTTAAAAAGAATATAAATGAATTTGGAGTGGGTTGTAACTGACGTAGGTGACGAAGTCTGCACATGGTCATATGTCGAAAGAAAATCATTTATAAGAAACTTACGTCGTTACACTACACCGTGGCGACCGTGGCAGGACTTGTGTGCAACTAAGGCACACAGGTACGAAATAAAACATCAAGAGTCCTTCGGAAGTCAACGCGAGTTTTCGTGGAGCCTTCACCAACCAGCGGCGACTTCGCGGGTGTGGGCATCTGACGGAGCGCAGCAAAGCAGTTATTCCACGAGAAGGCGCATCTGTTGGGCAGCAGCTGAACGCTGCAAACCCCGACAACCCTTTTTCTCCCTAAACTAACAGGCCCAGTACGTCAGCTGCGGGGCGTTCCTCCGGCTGGTATTAGAGGTGTTGCTGAGGGCTTCGCCCATCTACGGTGGTGCCGGGCGTGGTTGCAGTCAGTGACGTCTTCGGTGTTCGACTCAGCGTCCTGCCGGTTGCGGAAGCGGGGTCGCAGCATCTCAGCGGCTGCATCGACGGCTGTTACTTCTGCAGCCCATAGCAGCACACTGATCACCGAGAACTATAATCTACAATATTAGTGTCCGGTGAGTTTGTTTCAAGTTGGAAGTGGAGTGTTGTACATAGGGATTGTGCTTTTACAGGATTGTTGATTACAAGTCTGCGTGTGTAACTAGTTAATATCTTACAATAATGTCGGGAAGTGAAATGTCAGACGAAGAGCAATCTATGTCCGATAGGAGCATGAGATCCCTTTTTAGGGCGATTGCTAAATTAAAACAATCTAACGAAGAATCCATTGCTAGATTAAAAGAGGAACTAAAACAGGAATTAAAACAGCCTAACGAAGAATCTACTGCTAGATTAAAACAGTCTAATGAAGAATCTACTGCTAGATTAAAAGAGGAATTAAAACAGTCTAACGAAGAATCTACTGCTAGATTAAAAGAGGAACTAAAAGAGGAATTAAAACAGTTAACGAAGAATCTACTGCTAGATTAAAAGAGGAACTAAAACAGGAATTAAAACAGTCTAACGAAGAATCTACGGCTAGATTAAAAGAGGAACTTAAAGGGGAGCTAACAAAATCGACAGACAGATTACAGGGACATCTTAATGAAACCAGTCGAGAATTAAGTGATAAAATAGAGGCTTCTAAAGTTGAAATGCAGAAAAAACTAGTAGGACTTAGTAATAAGATTGCTGGTAATTGTAAAAGGTTAGAAGAACATATCCAGGAATCCCGTGAGGAAAAAGCTCGCATGCGAAATGATATTACTGACTTAACCGAGAGACTAGATAATGTCAATATCTTAGTTGTAAATGAAATACAGAAAAATAACGATAAGTTACGAGATTAATTTTCTATGCAAACAGAAACTGTTCGTAGAGAATTATTAGAATCTATTAAAGAGGTCTCTACCAAACATGTAGAGATTTCTTCAATAGATAATGTAGAATTAGAGACATTAACTCATCAAGTAGAAAAAGATCATACTGAAATAGAAAACATGAAATTTTTAATTACTGAAATATGCAGTAACCTTGAGACCTCCAAAGATAATAACATTGACGAAGGTACAGAGCGTTCACATCGTGTACACAGTGAAGAATCGATATTAGCTAACCGCGTATCCAATACAGAAATGAGAATACAGGAAATTACTAAACGGTTATCGGAATTAGATAATAATGAAAACATTTCAAGTAGTAGAAGTAATAACGTAATCAGAGACAACAGTCGCATCGTGTGTGCTAGCTCGGACGACAACAATACAAATAAAGAAATCATGGCAAGCAAATCCGACGCAACTCCGTCTCTGCAATCTAAACAAAATCCAACTATGTCTCTCGCAGAATGTTTGGATGATATAACGACAAATTCAAATGTATCAAGTCGATTTCCTGTATTCAAACCAGGAGGCGAACTTCACCCTATAATCTTTATAAAAGCTTTTGAAACTTCATTATCTCCTAAATGGAGTAATGAAAAACGGATTGAATTTGTAATAGGACATTTAGAAGCAGAGGCTGCGGAATGGGCAGTACTGCATAGAACTGAATTTAGGGACTGGGATGATTTTGTTAAGCAGTTTAAACAACATTATTGGTCAAGAGGAAAACAACAACACTTAACTTTAGAGTTGCTAGACCCTCCTCCATATTCTAAACGGTGGGGAGGTTATAGGAATTATTTCGAATGGCATTTAAACCGTACTAAATTAATTGAAGAACCAATTATTGAAAGTCACCTAATACGAGTCCTAATTAGTAGGTTACCGTATTATGTAAAGGAAAGAATGATAGAAAGAGAATGGTCACAACCTTGCGAATTATTAGGATATTTAGAACAGTTAGATATACTTAACAGAGAAAGGGAAGACGAGAAATTTAGATTTGGTAGAGATGACAATCCTCGAAATAATAATAATTCAGAACCACGAAAATTTAACAACAACAATCATAGCCAGTTTTGTTATATAAAACGTCAATCTAAAGATAAAGAGAGCCAACAAAATCGTGGTAATAACTCTAAAATGCGGAAATTACGCAATAGCGATAATGAGATAAATCACCCTCAAGTAATTAATGAAGGTCAAGTTGTAGGTGACGTTATCATAGAAAGTTCGGAAAACTAGTAAAGTCCTTTAGTACGGGTCAACTAAAGGGAACTGTTAGTCGAGATTATACAAGACCCAATTGCAGTTTATCATTAAGCTGCCAAATGGAAGGTGATTGGCAACAAGATTTACTTCAGGAAGAAGGGAGAATGTAACTTATAAACCCGTTATTAAAGGTTATATTAAAGATACCGAAGTAAATATTATAATCGATTCGGGTAGCGAAATAAGTATTTTATCTAAAGAATTATTTCAGCTTAAAAGAAAATATTGGAATTTCCCAACCTTACCTGTAACTGGGGTGAAAATTATAGGAGTTACTGGTAAAAGAAGTCAAAATATTACTGAGGAAGTTTATTTAACTTTTGAAATTGCTAAACAATTAATTGCTCACTCTGTACTTGTCGTAGCCAACTTAAATGTGGCCATAATTTTAGGTATAGATTGGCTGTGTAAATATAAAGCTATATTAGATTTTAAAGACTCTTCCTCAACCATCCATAAGGAGGCATGTGCTTTTAAAGTGAGGTTTTCTGATAATCGAGTACCTGAAAATTTCTACGAATCCTTACAGATTAAGTACACACAGACCATAAACGTATTAACAGATTTTAGTGATCTTGAATATGAAGTATACCAATGTCAGGCTAGTAATAGTATCGAAACCGTAGTGAAAGAAAAATGTTATTCTACGAATTGTCTATCCGAACAAGAAAAGGAAGAGTTGGAATCTTTGTTGTTAGAATTTAGAGCCGTCTTCTCAGATGAACCGGGGAGAATTAAAGATTACGTTTGTAAACCTAAGATTAAAGATCAAAAACCATTCTTTAAGAAACCTTATCCTATTCCAGTACAATTCAAAGAACCGGCTAGTAGAGAAATAAGTAAGATGCTAGAACAAAACATTATCGAACGATCATGTAGCGCTTTTAACAGTCCTTTGTGGGTAGTTAAGAGAGCTACTGGTGGGGTACGACTGGTTCTGGATGCCAGTGAATTAAATAAAATTATAGAGATGGAAAGAGACAGACCTATTCCTATGGAGGACGTACTTCTTAAGATTGCTGGTTCTCGTTATATGAGTACAATGGATTTAACTGCTGGCTACCATCAAGTAATATTACACCCGGATTCACGGCAATATACGGCTTTTCTTTCTGAAGGCAGATCATATCAGTTCCAAGTTTTACCTTTTGGACTTAATATATCAGTGTCAACTTTCATTAGGGCATTAGATTCTGCTTTGGGTCAGCAATTGTTACGAAAGATTATTTTATATGTGGATGATATTTTGGTAGCCACTAAAACGTGGGAAGAACACGTAACGATATTACAGGAATTGTTTGACCGTTTAATTGACAGAGGAATTACTTCAAAATTATCTAAGTCTTACTTCGGAAAGGAGGAAGTGAGATTTTTGGGGCATATAGTGGCCATCAGTAAATGAGATCCAACAACGCATCCCAGACGAAAAAGTTTGCGTACAGATTGTTAAAAATGCCGAACGGAGAATTAAAAGTTATAATCAACGTGCTATAGAACCCTCATTTCAGGTAGGAGATCTTGTGTTAGTACGATCTCATCCTAAAAGTTCTAAGATCGGTAAGGAATGTAGAAAATTCTTCTTTATCTTTGAGGGTCCATATGTTGTACATAATATCGTACATCCCAAAACGTTACTTCTTATGGAACCTTCATCAGGTGTAATTAAAGGATTATATAGTGTCGATCAAATGAAACCCTTCATTCCTAAATAAGTTAAAATTTAGTATATGTTACATACGGAAGAGAGTTCATAGTTTATTTATGTGAAGTTTTTCGTGATAGTTACGTGTTATTTTAAAGAAATAACAAAGTTTAAACAAGTGTTCTACAATAATCTACTGGTACTTCAAAAAGAGAAAGATAACCAAAGGGGGGATTTATATAGAAGAGATTTTGCTATTAGGTCAAAAGGAATTTTATATATTTTAAATTTATTCGGATAGTAGGAACCAAAGGGGATGGTTAATAATTTTAGGGACCATGGGCGTCCAGAGCTATATGGCTCACGAGAACATAGCAGGGTGCCTTTAATAGAGGTTTGTAATAGTGTTAATATAGAACACACCAAACGGGGCTCTCTCGCTTGTTTCTCCTAAATAAATTGCCATTACCCAACAAGGTGTCCGAAGGTAAAGAAAGCCGTGCCGAGATTCTAAAGAAAGTTTTGCTTGATTTCTTCTTGACCTCAGGCATAAATAAGGCATTAGGGAAAAGAATGAAGTAAAGTAAATAATACTATTAGTTATTGTGAGAAACTTATTAGTAATATACTTTTTTGGAAAGAATAACTCTAGTAAATGAATAAAACTGAAACTAATTTATCACAATTTGAACACTCTGCCCTAATGTAACAACGATAAAGAACGTACTAAATTAGTATTTACTAGCAACTACTAAACGAAAAGGAGTAATCTCCATATATTCGGTTATGAATTACCATAATAGCACAATTAAGAGTAAATGACAAATAGTCACAACAATATCGCAGTAAAAGGATTAAATCTATCTAAGAACAAGGACTCTAGATTACGTAAAATGTGAGTAAAATGTATTAACAGTTAAATATTGTATATAGAAAAGGTTTTATTTTCGGTTAAAACCTGACAAACTGAGCTTGTGGGTGGGGTATGTAGTGGGACGCGGAATTGAAGCGTCACCCATCCACCAGTGTCAGCCCAGTTTGCAGGTGAATATAAGTTTAATTTAGTTTGTTTATGTATTTTGTAATATTTTGTAATGGTTGTGAATTGTCTAAAATTTTGTATTTTTTTATGTTTCATGTACGGAGAGGGCGGCGCAACGAACGGAGACAGCATCTTCGCTGTCGGGACCAGAGAGAAAATTGCTGGCCACTATACGTCGCGGGTCGACAGCCAAAGAGCAACAGAACATCCTGTAACCGAGTTGTTGCGTCGTGCTTCTAAAAACTGATAAATGAGAATTTGTAATGTTTTGTACAACAATGATATCATAGGAAGTTTAACCTTATTGAAAATGTTAGTTTTGTCTCGTCAAGGCTCAGGTTCACGTCTGTATGTAGGAAGATAATAAACTGGTGGATGCTATTAAAGTTGAAATACGTGTTCTGAGGATTTATTTATGAAGAATTATGTGAATGAATTAATAATATATTTGACGAGATTATTGAATTTTGACAGTGTTCATTGCGACTTTGAATCTCAAAGTTTATTTAATGTGGTTCTAATATCGATTAAATCAAGATAAAGTGTATCAATATCATTTCTGAGGAGAAACAAACGACGTCAAAAATTGAAAAAAGTTCACGCAAACCAATTGGCCCGAGTGACGTAATTCTGTGCTTACGACTCAAATGATGTTTTACAGTTTCGTTCAAGAACCATTCTGAGACAATTTAAAAAGAATATAAATGAATTTGGAGTGGGTTGTAACTGACGTAGGTGACGAAGTCTGCACATGGTCATATGTCGAAAGAAAATCATTTATAAGAAACTTACGTCGTTACACTACACCACTCCGGCCGGCTTTCCAATATCACCAAGGGCTCATAGCTTTTAAGATACGCAGATTAGTGGCCATTTTCACTGGACACTTTTTTCTTGTTTCGTTCAAACTGCTCCATCCCAAAATACTGAATGCAATGAGCTTCTAGTAGAAGAAGTCCACTGACAGAACAAATTTCGCTTATAACTTCTGCTCGTTCGTTTATGGGTCAATATCCCCAACTTCAGATTGATACATTTACCCTTCTTCATCGTCTCGGATTGTTTGTAACGTCATCTCGGAGTCACCCTGCATACGTCTGTGCCGCTACTCCACAACAGCTTACGTGAAAGGCACATAGTGTTACCCTACGGTATCTGTGAGCGGTTGAGTTATCATGAGAAGGGATATCTGTGAGCGGTTGAGTTATCATGAGAAGGGATATCGGAGAATTCAGTTTCGGTTTTCGAGATGTGTACTACCGGTTAGTTCGTTTATACAATCCCAGACGTTAAGTGTTGAACATTTATTATTAGAGTCTGGTTCTCTAAATCCCCAGTAAGTTTTGTAAACAGTACAAATTTCACTTCGGTTATAATTTTCCATATTTGTATTCGAATCTCGTTAAGTGAATTGACTAAACTGATCTATAACATTACATATTTAATTAACGAATTTGTAATTACTGTATTATAGTTGAAACTATAGTAGCAACCACGTACCTCATCAAAACAATCTATAAATAGAACCCTGAAAATATCATTGTAACAGGGGTACGATAATCCTTTGAAAATCTGTTCGATAAAAAGCTTTGCAGTGAACACACAGCGTGTAGTGGGGCGATCACTCTGTTGTAGAAATAATTCAAAAGCCAAGACCGCTTAAATACTGTTTACTGGATGACCGGTTTCAACACACTACAGGTGCCATCATCGGATCTGTGAAGATATATCATGACAGGTTTGAGGGAGGGCTTACATGAGTTACAATCTATACATTACTATTATTACAGTACCACATACCTGAATGTAGCTTAAAATTTATAAACCATTTGGATATGACGATACATGAGGCAGTCCAGTTGATATAAAATCACTGTCACAAAAATAAAAAACAATTGCTCTCATGGTCATTCTTTTCCGTCAGATATTTAAAACCGAAGTCACAAGATAAAACTACTTGGTACATGACCGCTGCTTGACTAACAGCGGTCGGCATAACACTGCCATAAGGGTAAATTATAATTTGTAGTTTGGTATGGTGCTAATATGGATAATGCCTTTGCTTCAGATGTTTTTACTCTGTAACTGACGTACTTCATAGTATGTACAGTATGCATAGCATGTATAGTATGTACAGTAAGTGTGTGCGAAAGTGTTCTTTGCATGGGTATTTGATTAGCAGTAATAGTAAAGTTGAATTGTAGTAGTAATGAGTGGTTGGTTATACCGTGGGACTCTATGTGCCCTGCTGGGACAGCGCTGTCTAGTGGCCGGTTGTGAACCATAAACCGGCGCGGAATAGGGCAGTGTTATGCCGACAGTTGTTAGTGGAGCAGCGGTCTTGTACCAAGTAGTTTTATCTAGTGACTTCGGTTTTCCATATCATGCCGGAAAAGAATGACCACGAGAGCACTTCTTATTTTTGTGGCAAAGATTTTATATCAACTGGTCTGCCTCATGTATCGTTATATTAAAATGGTTTATAAATGTTAAGCTACATTCAGTTATGTGGTACTGTACTAATAGTAATGTGTATAGTGTTATGATATATCTTCACAGAGGTCCGCAGCTCGTGGTCGTGCGATAGCGTTCTCGTTTCCCGCTCCCGGGTTCCCGGGTTCGATTCCCGGCGGGGTCAGGGATTTTTTCTGCCTCGTGACTGGGTGTTGTGTGTGTGCTGTCCTTATGTTAGTTAGGTTTAAGTAGTACTAAGTTCTGGGGGACTGATGACCATAGATGTTAAGTCCCATAGTGCTCAGAGCCATTTGAACCATTTTTTTTTATCTTCACAGATCCGATGATGGCACCTTTAGTGTGTTGAAACCAGTCATCCAGTAATCAGTGTTTAAGCGATTTTGGTTTTTTAATTATTTCGATGAAAAGTTTATTGACCTTTTGCTTCAGTTTTAACATGCCCGGACTGTCGTGCGTGTTAAAGCGACGCTTCCTGGACGGTGAGGTGAGCCGGAACCGTATCCAATCTTCTCGGTGGATTAACGGCGAGGGCCGTTGTGCCGGCAAGCCTGGATGTGGTTTTCAGGGAGTTTCGCACATCTCACCACGTCAATACAGGGCTGGTACGTAAGTACTGTCTTAGTTATATGAAACATTTAAAAAAACTTTCGCTCACTTCCACATGTTGAACACTATGCGCACACAGCTGAGGTACATACATTCCAGCCTGTGGGGTAACGGGAAGGCGACTGGAAGTGCATCCGACCACCCATTAAGTTAATCATGCCAAATCCGTAAATGACGATGCGGATCCTGTGCTGATGCAGAGAAAGAGTTCAAACATTCACTTACTGTGTAGAATCGATGACTTGTTTTCACACCATCTCCAGCGGACAGGTGTTTCGTAGTTCTTTGAGAGGTGGCGAGAAAGGATCTGTGTGATATAACATAGACATATAATTTGTAGGATTGTTCAAATGGCTCTTAACACTATGGGACTTAACTTGATCAGTCCCCTAGAACTTAGAACTACTTAAACCTAACTAACCAACGGACATCACACACATCCATGCCCGAGGCAGGATTCGAACCTGCGACCGTAGCGGTCGCGTGGTTCCAGACTGTAGCGCCTAGAACCGCTCGGCCACGTCGGTCGGCTGTAGGATTGTCCTTGTGGTGTAAGTATCATGTTTAATTTTCATGAGTGAAAATAAAAGTTTCAAGAACTATAATGGAAACCTGAAATAGATGATGGTTCTGGATGGTTACAAAACCAGAATGAAAGACGCTTCTTATCATATAACAAACAAAAACAGGGCGAATTTGCTCTGGGCGGAACTAGAAAAGGGAAGCAGAATTATTGCATTAAAACCTTCTACATGAGGTGCTTTATTCACATCAGTTGATAGTTCCACAATAAAAATGGCAGCTCTGCCTCTAATTTCAGATTCTCACTAGTGGAAATTCGTCAGGATGTGTGCCTGTAGACAGTGGTAAGTTCCAAAAACACGGCCGCGAGTAGTAATAACGTGTGCGGTGTTCCTGCCAGGAGAATGCTTTTGAGAGACAATTTGTATAAATGCGAAGATGATGTGGATAGCTACGTCTCAGATATAGATGCTGAACACGTTCCTGAATGCAACTAAAATTCAAAAGATGTTGCTCATCAGGTAAACGTGAATAACTCTTTAAGCAAGTAAATAACGTTAAAATGTGTGCCTTACCATTGTTTACGGGAACTTTCATGACAGTGTGATGCCAGAAATATTAAGGATCATCCTTAACATTGTTTAAATGGTCTAGTGAAGCGATGATAAAATAAGCTTTGTTCAGTGCTAATTTGTTATACTACATTATTTCAAAAACCACAGTGCCGAATTTCAGGTTAATTTTTATGATTGGTTTGTTAGATTATTTAAAAAATTTTGAGTGCAGTTCTTCGTATCATAAACAGAAACAATTCGGATGCTTTAATTCTGAGAGAGATTTCACAGTAATCATTCGTTAGCTCGCCCAGCAAGTAAACATGGTAACTCGTGTTCAAGTGCTCTCAGTATCCGATTAAAAAATGTTAGGCGCCTATTGACGTAATTTTAAGAAAAATGTGGACAGCTTTGAAGATTTTAAATATATGTCGTTACTCTAGAAATATTTGAAAACAAAGACTTATCTGAATCCAAAAATCGCAATGGATTACTTGTAATACCTCATTTATGACGTTTTATTGAAACTTTCCGATTTCATTTATCAAAAGAACCAACTTACCGTGCATATATTGATTTAAAATTATCTAATGCCAAAACCAATTGCAGTAGAAGTGCAGAGTGATGCAGAGCACTTTTGACACTGTGAACCAGTGAACCGAAGAACCCTTTGTTGCCTGACGGTACTTAAAAGTACCAGTAACTTTTGACTCTCATTATTTTCTCGTGGTGCAGTTTCGTGATCTGTGAGCCTGTCGGTACGTAACAGTAACTCTGCTCTACTGTTTCATAGATGTTATTGTGCAATACATAGACCTCTCTGGCGGTCAGAGCTTGAAATTGTTTTTCGCGCGCTGCTGTGAAAACAGAAGATTGTATGTGCTTGTTTCCATGCTGTTGCCTGAATTTGTGCGCAATTTATTGAAACTTCCGTTGAGTTTTCCATTGTACGTACTTACCTTCTTTGTTTTTTTATAATAGTTTGAAGCATTACGTTACAAGTGAATGAGATAAAGTGGAAAATATAAGACGGACTTATTAGTACCGTCAGGTTGTGCGAACACTTTATTGTAGCAACAATGCGTTACCTCTCACTAGTTGTTCTGTCCACTTTTTCTCACACAGAAATCCGTAAATACATTTGCCTGTGGAACTATTAGAACAAACAGGAAAGGTTTGCCAGGGAATTTACCTAAAGAAAAATGTCTAAATCAAATCACAGAGAGTCATCTTTAGACCTAACAGTATTTCAATGGAAGGAAAATAAAGTAGTGTATTTTGCGTCAAACTTCCATGGCACTGAACAGAGCGTAGTGAAAAGAAAACAGAAAGATGGAACTAGTATGACTATACCATGTCCAGTTATTGTATGTGATTACAATAAAAACATGGGTGGTGTGGATCATGCAGACAGATTACGTTCAACTTATGGTCTTGACAAGCGATCAAAGAAATGGTGGCACCGTCTCTTCTGGGGAGCAATAGAAATTGCTTTTGTCAATGCTTACGTCATTTTCAGTGATCTACATGGGGCACTGCCACTGCTGGAATTTAGGCGTGGTGTGGCACTAGGGCTAATGAATGAACAGCAAGTGCCAAATCTCAAAAAGAGAAACTCTGGTAAAGATGAAATAACTCTCCCAAAGAGAAGGAAGGATAGCTTTTCTGTTCCGAAGGATGTAAGTCTTGGCAACCGAGGAAACCATTTTGTAGTGTTCAGTTGTAAAAGAGGACGATGCGAAATGTGTGCGAAAAATAAAATTCAGTCGAGACCACATTCTCAATGTAGTACATGTAAAGTGTATTTGTGCTGCAATGAGAAAAAGAACTGTTTCCTACAATTTCATGAGGTATCACTAAATATGTGATATGTATATACTGTCAAAAATGTATAGCCTAGTTACTATGTATTGTTGCTTTAGAATAAATTTATGCGAAATTTAAAAAAAATTCAGAAATATCATACTTCTGTTAATTAATTTTCTAATGTAAAAATATTTAATATTTACGTGACATAAAGCACAAGTTATAAAAATTGGAGCATTTTTCTGCGCATGTTGTGATTCTGTCCATGGAGTCTGACGGTACTTCTGAGTACCAGGTGAGAAAAAAGTTGTGAAAAATAAAATAAAATTTTACAAAAAATCCTACCATCATTTGAGGCCACAATAGCATAAATTCTGCAAAGAAAATGTTAAAAAGTAAATTTTATCTTATGTCAGGAAACAAAGGGTTAAAACAGAACGAAGATGATAGCATTCAGAACAGCTGTAGAATTCTAGTAGAAATATTGGAGTCTGGTCGGTTTCTCTGGCAAGATGCGAGGCGCGGCCACCCTGATCTACAGAAAAAGGGGGAGGGAGGGGTAGCGTGGGAGAGGGTGAGGGTGAAGGGTGTAATCTGGAGCCAAACCGCGAAAGTCATCGCAGGAGTACGTCGAAGCACAACTCCCTCATCCAATAGATAGTTGTGCACGAAGCCTGTGTACTGAATTGATATATGCATACAGAGAATCTGAGATATAAAGATACTTTTTTAAAAAGGAGCTGATAAATGAAGATTTTGTAGAAACTGGAAGGTAACGATGGACTGGTTTCAGAGCAAATCCTTCTCAGCGAGTGAGAGTGCCTTTCTGTTGAGGACAATGAGGGCGGTGTAGAACATCAACTAAAATTACTGTTAAATAATTCGTTTAGTGATAATAATAACCTTAGCTGGCCAATCAGATGTATGGAAATGCTCACTGAATTCTTCACAGAGAGTTAGGTTGGATGCTCTTAATAAAGGCGACTTTGACGCTAACCTTCTTGAGAGACTGCTTGAGCTGAGACCGCTTTCAGTGACTGTCCTTGCCACTAACTCCAGAGGTCCACTACACCCTGGACCATGAATGTGGAACCGCAGCCACCTTCCCGCACTTGCCACCATCCAATGATACTACCTGTCAATTCCTGTGTTCAGTGAACCATGTTACTGAAAACTCATCACCTGGAAATAATATGAAGCTGAGCACTCCTGTCATAGCAGTCCAATGTCCGTCTCCAAGCGATGATAAATTAACACTAGGGACCGAATCTGATAAATTTTCTTTGATATAATGATCGTATTGTTGTTTCTTTGTTCTAATCATAATGATGGAAAGATCTGCTTTTGTTGCGGCGTTTTGTAAGGAGTAACTGCAGTTCACTAGCTGTGGTGAAACACATTTTGTGAAATAAGTTGATTGTAAAGTACTCTGTTTACATTTCTGTAAGCAAAACATTTAACCAGTTTACTTAGTATTACCTCGCAAGCACTGCTTCAAGTACATTTATGTTATTGTTAATAAATACAGTCATCACGAAGCTCATTCTGATCAATGTAGAGATGCAAACAAGGCGATTAACAGCAGTGGCCAAGAGTGGCCTTGTATAGCCCCGTTATGTCGCTCAGCCCGAGAGGCTCTGCCCAGGGAACATGACAAACCAGATGGCGTAGTGGTTGAATTACGTGGCTGGTGGAGGAACCATTGCCGTCCTTGATAGATGTTTCAAGGCGCTGAACTGCGCTGGCTGCAGCAAGCTGCCATCTCAGCATTTATCCATCACTGTAAACCTCAACACATCTGTACAACCAACTGATCTGCAACCAGCCATGCTACCAAATTCCAATACCCTTCTTCGGCATTTCGGCAGAGGGGACTACCTCATGTCTGGAACATTTTCGTGTCAGCACCCGTGGTCATAACGCATATAAGTACTAGCCACGGAGCTGGTATAGAACATTCAGTTGGCCACCGTTGTGGAGCGGGCTTCTGCCTTGCGACCCAGAGGACCGTTGCCGCTGTACTTTAGACCATTGGTGCAATCTTTTATGTCTGTCGTCGCAGAGGAACACCCGCCGTACAGCCCATACTCGTGTCCTATGGGCCGAGGGTCGAACTAGGAGCCTTCTGCCAACCGTCCCATTTAGCGAAGGCAGGCAGACGTCAGACGCCGATGCCGTTACAGATGGAGGTAGCAGTACAGTAACGCAAGGTGCCATTCGTTTCCATTCTTCCAGAACTGGCGGTGCATTTATCTCTTCAGCCTAAGATTCCAGCTGAGTGTATTTGTGAAGTAGGTTGCCGCAGTCCTATCCAGGATAACAGATGTTTCCTCAGTAATACCGTACGAAAGCCACACTGCAAGCAAAACACTGATTATAATTACTTGAAGCCCTCAGCTGCCGACATGTGTTTTTGCTATACCTCGATGGAGACAGTTGAAAATGTGTGCTCCGACCGGGACTCGAGGCCGGGATCTCCCGCTTACATGGCAGACGCTTTATCCATCTGAGCCACCGAGAACACAGATGAGTAGCGTGACTGCCGGGACTTATCCCTTGCACGCTTCCCGTGAGACCCGCATTCCCAATTGTCCACAATTTACATACGTAATGTACCTAATAGATATTTGCTTATCCACTCATTACTCGCACCCACTGAGGTGACGATTCCCCTAAGAGTTCGGGCAACCTGTGCGCATTCGCACAGACGAAGGTCAATGTCCGGGTAGCCTCTAACTATATATGAAGATAGTAACTGTTCTCGAAAGAACAGATACCATTGATGAGCGTGCAGCATCTCTAGAATAAATGATAATTAATTGAAACCCTCAGCTGCCGACAGGTGTTGTTGATATAACTCGATGGGGACAGCTGAAAATGTGTGCCCCGAACGGGCCTCGAATCCGGGATCTTATGCTTACTTGGCAGACGCTCTATCCATCTGAGCCACCGACGACATAGATGAGTAGCGCGTCTGCAAGGACTTATACCTTGCACGCTTCCCGTGCGACCCACATTCCCAACTGTCCACGATTTACATGTGTAATGCACCTAATAGATATTTTCCTATCCACTCATTACTCTCACCCACTGAGGTGACAATTCCCGTAAGAGTTCGAGCAACCTGTGCGCATTGTGGATAAGCAAATATCTATTAGGTACATTACGTATGTAAATTGTGGACAGTTGGGAATGTGGATCTCACGGGAAGCGTGCAGAGGATAAGTCCCTGCAGCCGCACTATTCAACTGTGTCCTCGGTGGCTCAGATGGATAGAGCGTCTGACAAGTAAGCAGGAGATACCGGGTTCGAGTCCCGGTCGGGGCACACATTTTCAACTGTCCCCATTGAGGTACATCAACAACGCCTGTCGGCAGCTGAGGATTTCAATTAATTGTCATTTATTCTAGAGAAGCTGCACGGTCATCAATGGTATCTGTTCTTTCGATAACAGTTAACTATCTTCATACAAATCACTGACGTTACGATAAGGTTAGGCAATCACTTTTAAGAAATAACACAAATCTTCAGCTTGGTACATTCTAGCTCGTCGTTGCAATATGCCGAATTGCATCAAGCCGCGTACAGTAGGAGGTAGATCATGACTGTAATTTCCCATTGCATCAAGATAGCATGTAAGCTGTTCAGTGGCTGGTCAGGCTCAGTGCAGCTTCATTTTACGTAGCCATACCAAAGTCGCTAGTATCCTCAGAGTAGGGATGTGTGTGGCCAATGAGAGGGTTTTCTGGCGCCAAAGAACGAAGGAAGATGGAACGCGTAGTAAATATTACGTGTAATTATTTATCAGTGCCTAACAATCACCTGGGCCCTGATCATGGGAAATTTCGTAGCCGAACAAGTGAAGAACTCGCTTTTACCACTTGGAGGTTGAACGGGAAAGCCATATGCGTCGTAACAGTATGCCTATGTGTTAAGAATTTCTCGTTCAATGTAGCTTAAATTGACAGCAAGCCAGTGGTCCAATCAGATCCGCTAACAATAATGTCCTGTCAACACTTCGTAATGCTTAAAATACAACAACCTGCAATATTAAAGATTTTCATCATCGTCCAGTAGCAGTGTTTTTCACAGCGACAAACGTGATGTTGGTCACCGACGTAGGTAGGAAGCAAGTCTGGAGACTTTTACATGTGGGTATGACGATTTGTGGGTATGACGATTTGGAATTTGAAATATCAGAATAAAGAGCGAAATTCATCTTCCTTTAGGCTTCACTGCCTCGTTGACTGGTTTTCGCAACATACTCAGCCTATAGGAGTACAGAAGTGTCTCACAGAACAATGAGAACCTGCCAGCCAACAATGGCATTATACGTCACGCTGCCACCAGCATAAGATGGTTACAGGCAGGCAGAAATATTGGGTTATGATTCTTCTTGGTCGTTGAACTACGACTTCTATAGAGAGGTGAACGCCCTCTGCAGACAAGCATATTTCGCTGCAGTGTAGAACAATACCTAGTCAGAACTATTTGGCTGAATTTCAAATATACAAATGACCTTTATTGCTAATCCGCTTAGCTACTAAGGCATGGAAACGCACTCCTACGTTCATTCAGTTTATCAGACGAGTTTCGGGAGACATTAATTGCTTACGTTCAGTGTAACTTGTTTCTGGCGGCACTGTTTGCTTTACACGTGGGAATGAGTTGCAGGAGACTATGGTAGTTGTTTTCGTTCAGTTTCACTCGTCTCTGGTGGTTGTATTTGCTTTAGACATCGGCGTGGGGATCAAATTACAACAGGGAATTATGTTTGAATAAGTCACATTATTGCTTTACACATGTGAGCACTGAAAGGATTACCGAATGTCAGAGAGAGAGTTCGCATTCTAGCTCACTACACAGCATAGCATCCTTGAGAGAAACGATAAAATAATGCGAAGGTTAGCTCTGCATTGGCTGTCTACGTTGTTTGTGCGTGTTTGCACTAGCGCGAGCGTGCTGGCGTCTGTATGCGTGTTTGTGGGTAACCGGGAAGAAAAAAGAGAGAGAGAAAGAGAGAGTTAATTTCTGTAATATGCTTTTGTTTTAAACCGTTGACCCACAACGGGAAACTACCTACAGTCGTCCAGATCAGGACTACGTATTAACCCAGTAGCGAAATGTAATTAAAAGAAGTTCTGGGGATGTTATCAGAGGCAGTAAAATAAACAAAAAAAGGGTTTCTGAACATGAACTTATCTATTTTTTTCTCTTTCAGGCAAATCTTTTCGTAGCTACTGTGGACCAGCATCTATCGCTTCATTTTAACTAGTGGGGCTTCTGGCCTAGCTCCTGTAACTCACCCAATTCCTAGCCAATCAGATTAATATCCGAAAAACTCCATTTGATATTTCTTGATCTCTAAAAAATCCTATTTTTGAAACTCTAGCCGTATCCACTTCCAGCACTTCCAATTAACTATATCCACATTAATATACCTATTGCAACCAATAACCCACTGACAACACCTATCTCCAAATCTTCCATCCAGCTGCAGGAATGTCTCACGATTCCGTTCTCTATCCGCTCTTGTAAATTATTTACGCTAGTGACATGTCCTAGTAATCGCATTCGGTGCCCGCCCGGTTAGCCGTCCGGTCTAACGCACGACTTTCCGGATTGGGAAGGAGCGCCTGGTCCCTGGCACGAATCGGCCCGGCGGACTTGTGTCGAGGTGCGGTTAGCCGGCCAGTCTGTGGATGGTTATTGGCGGTTTTCCATTGGTCTCGGCGAATGCGGGTTGGTTCCCCTTATTCTGCTTCAGCTACGCTATATCGGCGATTGCTGCTCAAACAAGTTCACATACGCGTACACCACCACCATTACTCTACACTCGTCTGGTGAGAGACGGGGGGGGGGGGGGGGTTTCACCGGAGGCCGAACCGCACAATAACACTGAAATAGTGGATCGGTGTGGGGAGGCGGAGGGGTGAAGTGGACTGCGGTAGTCGTCGCAGGCTTGGGACCACTGCGGCTGCGGCGAGGACGGAGCCTCTTCGCGGTTTCTAGGCCCCCAGTTTACATACGATACAATACAATACAATCGCATTCGGTCCATCTCCTCACATACGCTTAGCAGTTTACCCTATCCTCCATAATACCCAAAGGTCCATTCATCTCAACAAATTTATCTCCTGGTGTAATCAGTGAGTGCTCAAGGAAAACCTATCGATAAAACCAGGCATTAGATTCACGATGAACTACTTGAAGTGTTGTTGTTGTTGTTGTGGTGGTGGTGGTCTTCAGTCTGGAGACTGCTTTGATGCAGCTCTCCATGCTACTCTATCCTGTGCAAGGCTCTTCATCTCCAAGGAACTACTGCAACCAACATCCTTCTGAATCTGTTTAGTTTATTCATCTCTTCGTCTTCCTCTACGATTTTTACCCTCCAGTACTAAACTGGTGATTCCTTGATGCCTCAGAACATGTCCTACGAACCGATCCCTTCCTCTATTCAAGTTGTGCCACAAATTCCTCTTCTACCCAATTCTATTCTACAGCTCCTGATTGGTTACATGATCTACCCTTCTAATATTCAGCATTCTTCTTTAGCACCACATTTCGAAAGCTTCTATTCTCTTCTTGTATAAACTGTTTATCGTTCATGTTTCACTTCCACCCATGTCTACACTCCATAAAAATACTTTCAGAAAAGACTTCCTGAGACTTAAATCTATACTCGATGTTAACAAATTTATCTTCTTTAGAAACGCTTTCCTTGCCATTGATAGTCTACATTTTATACCCTCTCTAGTTCGATCATCATCAGTTATTTTGGCCCCTAAATAGCAAAACTCATATACAACTTTAAGTGTCTCATTTGCTAATATAATTCCCTCAGAATCTCCTGATTTAATTCGACTACATTCCATTATCCTCGTTTTACTTTTGTTGATGTTCATCTTAAAGTTGTACTACTGTGGTAGATGTGGGCTTCGCGTCTGTCTTGGCTACAATAATTCGTTGACTATGCTGTTCCTAGTAGCTTACCTGCAATCCTAGTTTTTTTATTCATTATTAAACCTGCTCTTGCATTACCCCTATTTGATTTTGTATTTATAACCCTGTATTCACCTGGCCAGTAGTCTTGTTCCTCCTGCCACCGAACTTCACTAATTCCCACTATATCTAACTTTAGCCTATCCATTTCCCTTTTTTAATTTTCTAACCTACCTGCCCGATTAAGGGATCTGACATTCCACGCTCCGATCTGTAGAACGCCAGTTTTATTTCTGTTTATAACTGCTACTTGCAGTATGCGTCTCCATGACTTTTTCTATAAACATTTATAACCCTATAATCCATGGATTCACTAAAATTCCTTGAACTAATCCTTATCCCTAAATTAACATGCAAACCACGCCCTCTCACCCTCCAAAAGAAAGCCTAAGACAACTAAAATTAATAACTGGCTGAAGATAAGGATGGCATTCCTCGGCCAGCCTTCACGTCTCCACATCCTTGATCCATGCCATTCTCGACAATGTCAATATAACCTGGATTTCCGCTCCACGAAAAATTCTATCAATGCTTCCAAATCCTTGAACGGCACGCATACAGCCTTTCTTTTCGCATCCGTTTTCTCTCCACAACAGGAATTCTTTACCAGTCCAACAATCTCCCTTTCATCCTCACACATACTGAACACCATACACGCTGCAAACTCCAACCGAACAATCCCATAATTGCATTCGAGTCTCCAATCCTGATAAGCTGCTGTATTTATAATAACAAACCCTTTTAATTCTACATTTATACAGTAGCTTCTCCCCACTGAGTTTTAACAAACTTCCTCTCCAATACATTGAAATCCGCTGTGTCATTTACCTTCCGTTCCAGACCTAATCCATTCTCTATCCACCTCCACATCAGGGCTCTCAATTCCCCTCCCGCAATATTTTACTCTTTCCTCCTCATATCCCTGGTCTGACGTCCATCCTAGTTACACTTTATTAATAGAATTCCCATGTTTTCGTACCACACCCTCTCTCCTATGACGCCCATCAGAAAGTATCAGTCAGTTTCACTGCTCCCGGGTTACTCTGTGTCATTGCGAGCTCTCCCCTTGTAGTACAGTGAAAGGCTTCGTCAGTTTTAATCATATTTTTCAAACAGGCTGATGAGTAATCGTAAATGTAATAATGTATATAATTATTATGTATTTTGTAATATTTTAAAATAATTGGTATTGAAAGTAATGTTTGTGACTGAGGAGAGGCAGGAAGTAAAAAATGAGAAAAGTAAGGTAGCAGTAACTTGAACATGTAGGACACCGCACATGTCGAAAAGGTCAACATCGTAACTTTGTTACACACATGACTTTTTTGTCACAGAATCGAAATAATAATAGTGCACTTCTGCCCAAGGTTTTCCGGGAGACAGTTCCCTTATTGTGAAGCAAATGCTGCCTGTCCAAAGGTTCATGCTTTGAACATCTCATGGTTCATCGCCTAACTGACCTGAAGCATTCTACTTAATTCATGTGAACACAAATGTGGAAAGGACATTATATTTGGCTGACGCGGTACGCCAAGTAAGTGTTTAAGGAGACCATACAGCTAAGTTCATCAGCCTCCTATTCACCTTCCAAGGCAGAAGAAATGCACCCAATCTTTCAGCGAGTAGAGTAAATTCTGTGTGCAGCTATGAGAAAGTGTTCTAAATATTTGCATAGATTATATCTGAGGCGGAACATGGAAACCACCAAGGGCGATGTGGGAAGCCGCCTAAAAACGGCATCCATGATGAGCCGGCACATCTACTCCACGTCGTTAATCCAATGGAAGGATTCGATCCGGGGCCGACGTACCTCCCCCCCCCCCCCCCGGTCCCTTCCCAACCCTACCGTCCTGGAAGCAGTCGCGTTAATAACCGTGCTGGAAGCAGTCGCGTTAATACGCGCGGCTACCTGTGTAACTTGGCTGACATGGTGAAGCATCTTATTACCAAAGCAGAATAAGCCATAGACTAAATACCACAGTTAGGCCTATCTGCAGCACCTTATTGTGAGAATAATCGAGGCATTTCTCATTCCGAAAAAACTCTTGTGTAACGATATTTTTTTTTTTTACCCGAATTCCCCCGAGAGCGTCATCTGCGACATACACAACACAGTGCATTGTACAACGTCCTCTCACTTAATGTAGGCATACAGGATGATTCAGCTGTCCCTGCCCAGTGGTTTTATGCAACCCGCAATGCCTTCAAATACCACATGAACAGTTCTTATATTGTCTCGCTCGCTATGCGCAAAACTATGAGTTCAACAGAAAAAATAAACAATATCTTTTTGTAAGAAATTTAAACTAGTTAAATTTTGTACTGGTAAACATTTTAACTAGACTGTAGTTTTCTAATTATTCAAGAAATATACGCAGAAATTGCCTTCAAGTGCGTTTTTATTTAATAACTCGAAAACTGTGGCCTCCTGTGAAAATGCATCCCGGTACAAAATTTAAGTACATTTAATGTCCTAGGAAAATGTTTTGTTCATTTTCTCTGTGGGTCTAATACATTGTGCGTAGCAAGCGAGAATAATGAAAAATCTCACTTGTGGTTCTCGAATGCGTTGCAGGCTGCATGAAACCGATAGGTAGGGGCAAGTGAATCGCCTTGCATGCCCAGTTATAATACCTCTGATACGTTTGTCCTCATACAGATTTGCTGATTTTTTCACTTTTTTAAGACAATGATATTATTGCATTACATTTTGAATACAGATTCTGGTTTCAGTTGTTGTGTGAATACAGTTATGGCATATTACACTGTGAATATTACAGGCAGATTTGATGTTTCATGATTTCACAATATCTGTAGTCAAGTAGAGGCCGTAGTTTCCGAGGTATTCAAGAGAACGTACAAAAGTAACTATGAAATGCGTTTTCCTTCAATAACTAGAAAACTGTAGCCTTTAGCAAAAACATATCCCAACACAAAATTTAATACATTAAATTTCCTAAAAAAAGGGCCTGTTCATTTTTTCTGTGGGACTAATAGTATTTAACAGCACTGACGTAGCAAGTGAGAGACTACAAATATATTGCACATTGTTTTGAAGTCGTTGCATGTTCCTTAAATCCCACAGGTAGGGGCAACAGAATCACACTGTACTTCCCATACGGCACCTCTGAAATATGTCTCCTATTACGTACACTACTGGCCATTAAAATTACTACACCACGAACATGACGTGCTACAGACGCGAAATTTAACCGACGGGAAGAAGATGCTGCTCAGAGCATTCACACAAGGTTGGCGCCGGTGGCGACACCTACAGCATGCTGACATGAGGAAAGTTTCCAACCGATTTCTCATACTCGTACACAAACAGCAGTTGACCGGCGTTGTCTGGTGAAACGTTGTTGTGATGCCTCGTGTTAGGAGGAGAAATGCGTACCATCACGTTTCCGACTTTGATGTATGTCGGATTGTAGCCTATCGAGATTGCGGTTTATCGTATCGCAACACTGCTGCTCGCGTTGGTCGAGATCCAAAGACTGTTAGTAAAGAATATGGAATCGGTGGGTTCAGGAGGGTAATACGGAACGCCGTGCTGGATCCCAACGGCCTCGTATCACTAGCAGTCGAGATGACAGGCATATTATCCGTATGGCTGTAACGGATCGTGCAGCCACGTCTCGATCCCTGAGTCAACATATGGAGACGTGTGCAAGACAACAACCATCTGCACGGACAGTTCGACGACGTTTGCAGGAGCATGAAATATCAGCTCTGAGACCATGGCTGCGATTACCCTTGACGCTGCATCACAGACAAGTGGGCCTGCGATGGTGTACTCAACGACGAACATGGGTGCACGAATGGCGAAACGTCATTTTTTTCGGATGAATCCAGGTTCTGTTTACAGCATCACGATGGTCGCATCCGTGTTTGGCCACATCGCGGTGAACCCACATTGGAAGAGTGTATTCGTCATCGCCATACTGGCGTATCACCCGGCGTGATGGTATGGGGTGCGATAGGTTACACGTCTCGGTCACCTCTTGTTCACATTGACGGCACTTTGGACAGTGGACGTTACATTTCAGATGTGTTACGACCCGTGGCTCTACCCTTCATTCGATCCGTGCGAAACCCTACATTTTAGCAGGATAACGCACGACCGCAAGTTGCAGGTCCTGTACGGGCATTTCTGGATACAGAAAATGTTCGACAGCTGCCCTGGCCAGCACATTCTTCAGATCTCTCACCAATTGAAAACGTCCGGTCAATGGTTGCCGAGCAACTGGCTCGTCACAATACACCAGTCACTACTCGTGATGAACTGTGGTATCGTTTCGAAGCTGCATGGGCAGCTGTACCTGTACACGCCATTCAAGCTCTGTTTGGCTCAATGGCCAGGCGTATAAAGGCCGTTCTTACTCCCAGAGGTGGTTGTTCTGGGTACTGACTTCTCAGGATCTATGCACCAAATTGTTTGATAATGTAATCACATGTCAGTTCTTGCATAATATTCTTCTTGGTGTAGCAATTTTAATGGCTAGTAGTGTATTTGTTTTTTTTCCTTTTTTAAAGACTTGACATCAGTATTTTATATTTAGGATATGGACTCTGCCTTCAGTTGTATGAATACAGTTTCGGCACACTACAGTGATAATATTACAGGCAGATTTGATGGTTCATGGTTTCACATTACTTATAGTAACGTACATATCAGAGAGTGGACGTTGAAATGCAGATGCATGTCTCATTTCTAGCTGAGAACCATTCGCAAGATAAGTTAGTGAGGGAGGCCATCACACACAGCGCCATCGTCGGCGGCTTGGAGACGCTCCGGAGCGCCGTTGTCGTGGAAACGGTTGCTAGCTATAAGCGGCGCGGCGGCCGCGTGTAGCCGCAGTGGCCGCCAGCGTCCCCTCAGCACAGCACAGCACATCGCTCGCACAGCCTGAACTAGCACCGCTACAGACGCGTGTGTGATGCGGTGCGGTAGGCCTCCCAGGGGCAGCAGGTGAGTAGCGCGCACCGACAACTTACGAAGGAGACGTACAAGTACACTTGCGGGCAACGAGCTCGCGTGTGGCTCGTGAGCTGTTCGGTTGAGAAACCGACGCGGAGAGCCTCGCTTGAACATTCTATGAGCTACATTGGTCGCGAACTCGTATACTCGTAAGTGTACACTAACTTCAAAGGCGTTAATCCCCGTCTCACAGGTCAACAACGAGCCTTTTTGTATATTAATGCTGTTTTGACGGGTGGTTCCTCGTTTGTAAGAAAGAGCTATAGTTAAAGCTGACATGCAAAAATGTTTTGTTCTTCAGCACGAATAAGTCAGCAACAGTCATCTTGCCATGGTTTGTTTATTAATCCTGCATTATCTCTCGGAGTTCCACGCATTTTCTTCATTCATACTTAACAAATTTCAGTTGTTTCTTTATCTTTTCTAACCTTTTACTTTTAAATGTGCTTTTATTTAATTTCTTAATGATGTTATTACTGACAGCACTTTTAGTATATGGTGGACTTCCACAATACTTGTTCTATACGCTTACGAAGTAGTACAATGTACGATGTTAAAACTAATGTATCTGTAGTTGTTCGTAAAAGAACGTGCGTCGAAAATTCGCAAGTGACTTTTACTTTCCTTATCACTCCTTTTCACATTTATATTACCGACATGTTCCTGACGTTCCTCTCCCGTTGAAGTACTTCAACGTCTTGTGTATGTACACCTTCGATATAAAGTGTAGAAACAAGATTAATTACTCAAAGATCGCCATTTCAAAAATACATAATGACTGAGAAAAAGTGTTTTCACTTACCTGAGACTTCATACACATTAAATAAATCAGGACTTTGCTGCAAATTATATTAGCGAAAAGTTATCTTAATAACTACTACAAAAATTTCAGTAGACTATACTCGTGCATGTATTTAGCCACGCAACTCAGATGACGACAGCCTCCTATAAATCCAGATGCTGTGATTAATTACTGGATGCTTTGTAGAAGAAAGTGTGTAAATACATTCACAAATGGTTCAAATGGCTCTGAGCACTATGGGACTTAACATCTGTGGTCATCAGTCCCCTAGAACTTAGAACTACTTAAACCTAACTAACCTAAGGACATCACACACATCCATGCCCGAGGCAGGATTCGAACCTGCGACCGTAGTGGTCACGAGGTTCCAGACTGAAGCGCCTAGAACCGCACGGCCACAACTGCCGGCAAATACATTCACAATTTAAGTTTCGGTGTTAATATTACACGCTTATGTAACGAACTTATGTTGCTTCATACTACCTAAGCATACATCAATGAGACATGCCTAGGTACGTCGCAAATTATTTGACACAGTAACTACACGCTAAAAACGATGTCTGTTTCGTTCGACTTCTAGCGTAATTTTCACTGATTAGAGGAAGAACTGTTGTTTTTAAAAAAGCATTGTTCGTGTTCTTATAAACTAAATATTCAGTTCGGGAAAGATGGGCAAAGTAGCGACCACAGATTCATTAGTTTTAAAGCATTAGAGTTTCCAAACAGTAACAGCATGTGCGTGTAACCATAACAGAAGAATTGCACAGATCCCTGAAAACGGTTGAGTCATATTCCACGGATTAAATCGCTGTTGCGTCCAGTGATGTCACACTAATGACATTGCTTCATCTGTAAATATAGTCAACAACGCGTCCATAAAAACCTACATTTTCATGCTTGAAAAGTACGTTGGGTCATGAACCACTGTCTGGTTGTACGTGCGTCCTTTGTTACATCTTCATAAGCCTCGATTAGGAAAATGCCGAAGATTAACTCAGATGTGAAAGTCACACAGAATTATTTGTTATATGGCGCTGTAGTCACACTAACAGCGGTAAAACCTACCAACTGACGTGTGATGGCCACATGAACTGCAGTTGAGGTATGCTGCTGTTGCACAGGAGACGTAGTGTTCTCTTTAGAGGTACGAGTTTTCGTCCTTGCACAGAGTCATAACTGTGATTCATGCGCATTTAGTGTACAGAGTAACACTATGTCGATATTATCTAGTACGCTAGCGCGCTGCACTTTACGCTTTACGAGCAGGTCACAAACATCACAAAAGTAATTAATTTAATGTGGAAGTACAATACAACAAATATTCTCCGAACAGTTGTGGATCGCGAGGGTGATTCTCTCGATCTCTTACTCCCCATGCCTGCTCTCCTCACCCTATCTGCGTCCTCCCCCATCCTTCTCAACTTTCACTCTCTCAACCCTACCACTACGTTTGTCACTACCACCAAACCGGAACTCTTGGGCTACATGGATATATGCCGCCAGAAATATTCCTCGCGTTACTCCACGAGATAGAATGAACTTCATTCGACCACTAATTTTTATGAGTGACCAATCCCCCCAGAGAGTGGGTTTCTCAGTGTGGTGAAGCTGTGTTTGATAAGGACTATCAGAACACAGACTATTAGAAAATGATATCTAAAGACTTCGGGGTACTGTGGAAAGTGCTGGGTTGGGTATACTGGAGACAACAAATATCAACTGGGAACATGACAGGAAGGATTAATAGCTTGAGCTTCTGTGCCCCACACCCCAAGCCCCACATTACTTGATCTGAAGCCGCTAGACTTCTTTCTCTAGAGACAATTGAAGAGTGTTGGCTACAAAACTCGACTAGAATCGGCCGAGGATTTAGTTGTCAGTGTAAGTGCTGCGAGTGCTAACTGTCCCTCTGACACTCGAATCCTTCAGTGGGAACATCATCAGACGCTACATGGTCGTGCTGCTAATTTAGAAGCGGGCATTTTTATCTCTTTTTGTATTTTTGTTTGTTTCTTTTTGGCAGTAGCCCAGACAATGTTTAATACTTACCCTTGTCTTCCTCTATAAAGCGTAGAAAAAGGTTTTTGAGCATACTGTGCATTGTTGCATTCAGCTCTAATGACGCTGAGATATTCCCGAAACCGTAAATATACCCCAAGACAAGAAAAAGAAAGAAAAGGACTACCGCTAAGGGGACGGAAATCTGAAGAAGTTATATACATATAAAGACCAAAAAATGGTCAGAGTTTCGGAAAATTTTGTGATTTATTCAAGAGAAATAGTTTCACAAATTGTACAATTCAATAATGCGTTGGTCCACCTCTGGTCCTTATGCAAGTAATTATTCGGCTTAGCATTTACTGACAGAGTTGTTGGATGTCTTCATAAGGGATATCGTGCGAGATTCAGTCCAATTGGCGCTTTAGTCCGTCAAAATCCCTAGATCCAGAATGAGATTTTCACTCTGCAGCGGAGTGTGCGCTGATATGAAACTTCCTGGCAGATTAAAACTGTGTGCCCGACCGAGACTCGGTCGGAGAGTTCGAGTCTCGGTCGGGCACACAGTTTTAATCTGCCAGGAAGTTTTTTAAAATCCCTAGATGGTTGGAAGGTCCTGCCTGCAGTGATCCAAACGTTCTCAGTTGGGAAGAGATTCGGCGACTCTCCTGGCAAGACAGGGTCTGACTAGCACGAAGTCGAGCATTAGAAATTCTCGCAGTGTGTGGGCGGGCATTATCTTGCTGAAATGTATCCCCAGGATGGCTTGCCATGAAGTGTAACGGAACGGGGCGTAGAATATCGTCGACGTATCGCTGTGCTGTTCCGTGTGCCGCAGACGACAGCCAAAGGCCTTCTGCTATGGAAGGAAACGGAAGCCCAGAGCATCACTCCTGGTTGTCGGGCCGTATGGTGGGCGACAGTTAGGTTGGTATCCCACCGCTTTCTTGGTGTCTCCAGAAACGTCTTCGCTGGTCTTCGGGGCTCAGTTCGAAGCGGGACTCACCAGTGAAGACAGTTCTACTCCACTCAGTGAGGTTCAAGGCCGAAGACGTGTCTGGTGACGCTCCAGACACAGGTGGGATACCAGCCTGATTGTCGCCCGACAACCAGGAGCGATAATGTGGGGTTAGCAGTGTCAAACGTTGTCCTGATGCTCATCGCACTGCGAAATATCATTTTCGACCGCGAGATGTGTGGGAATCAAAGCCCCACGGAAGGTGTTGTTTCATTAACGCCCTTTATGCCGCCCACGAAGCCTTTCCGTGTCGATTCTGAACGCCGGTTTGTCTGCAATGTTTTTCTTGGCCAATCATAAGAAAACCGCGTCTTCTCAACGCTGGACGTTGCGGTTCTGGCCTCCATAGCGAAGGCGTCGAAAGAAGAGGTGAAATGTGGATAACAGGGTGTGCGACGACCTTATCATCATGCGACACGTCCACGGAAACGATGGGCAGAATTGTGGTGAAATACGGTGCCACTGAAGCATCGTTAACCCACTCTACGACTCACGTGAACTTTTGCAGTGTGGCCTTTTTTCGCATATGTCGATACCTTGCTGTTTGAGACAAGGCCGAGCCCCAGGCTGACGTTGCAGGGTACCACGCTTTTGTACCATTACAGAGCTAGTTCGTAAGCACATTTGAGCCAAATTTCGAGTTTCTACGTCGCAATGGGCAACATTTACGTGGATCTCTTGATTGTGCTCGGCATTGTAGATGCAATGACAGATGGAATCACCGTAATTCAGAATCCTCTCGTGAGAGATGGATCGCTTATAAACCTGATGTTGTAATTGCCTGAGCACTATTTCAGAAACTGTACCACACACAGCCCAAAAACTATTATACTGGGTGATCAAAAGGTCAGTATAAATTTGAAACTAAATAAATCACGGAATAATATAGTTAGAGAGGTACAAATTGACACACATGTTTGGAATGACATGGGGTTCCATTAGAACCAAAAAAATACAAACGTTCAAAAGATGTCCGGCAGATGGCGGTTCATCTGATCAGAATAGCAATAATTAGCATAAAAAAATAAGACAAAGCAAAGATGATTTTCTTTACAGGAAACGCTCAATATATCCACCATCATTCCTCAACAATTGCTGTAGTCGAGGAATAATGTTGTGAACAGCACTGTAAAGCATGTCCGGAGTTATGGTTAGGCATTGGCGTCGGATGTTGTCTTTCAACATCCCTAGAGATGTCGGTCGATCACGATACACTTGCGACTTCAGGTAATCCCAAAGCCAATAATCGTACGGACTGAAGTCTGGGGACCTGGGAGGCCAAGCATGACGAAAAGTGGCGGCTGAGCACACGATCATCACCAAACGACGCGCGCAAGAGATCTTCACGCGTTTAACAATATGGGGTGGTTTTGTTTGGTTCTAATAAAACCCCATGTCATTCCAAACATGCGTGTCAATTTTTACCTCTCTATCTACATTATTCCGTGGTTTATTAAGTTTTCAAATTTATACTGACTTTTTGATCACCCGGTACGTTGATCGTAACTTGATAGTGTAATGAAACCTGACACGTTACGGCCAAATTTAGAAAACTAGATCGTGTGTCAAAACGTAGTCCATAAATAATGCAAAAAAATACGAATTTGAAGATGCACACAAGAAAGATGGATTCTGTGCACCTCTGCGGATAGTCATTGCACTTTAGTTTCTGTTGTAGGATTTTGGAGAATCAGGCAGAATTCGCTGCGTGCGGAACTGTGCTGGCACTATAATAACACTTCGTCACCAAAATCGGAGTCACTTTTATCCATTACGAAAGGAGCCTTATGCAATATAGCCTGACAGCGAAATGGAAGAAGTAGGTTGAAACTGACACCTGTCAGTGTTTTTTTTTTTTTTTTTTTTTTTTTTTTTTTTTTTTTTAAATACGAAAATGCACTCGTCGCTGACACTTGCGATGTAACTGCTTAGCTCTTCTACAGTCACAACTTTTTTATACGTGTTTCCTTTAGTAATTTAATGAGAAATATACTGATGCGACAAAGTACTACAATAACTACGCACCGCGAGTTTGAGGGATGCGTGGTGGTGTTGTCGGCACATGACGCGTGTAGGAAAATGTACAAGTCGATCAGAGACGAATAGGGAGTCATTCTTGTAACGATGCGCAATTGAGAAGCACCACTGACAAGAAACTCTGAAAGGATTACTATGGAGCTGAACTTGCAAACGAGCATCCTGCAAACCACAAAGTGGTTGGCTGTTAGCGAGCTACTGGCGTGAGCATCTGTGGAAAGTGGCCGAAGGACGTAGATATCACGAGTAGGATGTTGGACGTCCACGCCTCAGGTAGGAGGCTTGCCCACTCTGCAAAGTATGATAGGTAGCGATCTACTGCAATGTACAATGCTGGAGCAAACAAAAGTGATTCGGAGCACACCGTCCAGCGCGCATTGATGAACCACAATAGATGACCCCATGGTTTTTCCATGAAACTCAAACGACATCGTCGATTACAATTGCAGTGGGTGCAGGATCATCGAGATTTGATCGTGGAATAACGAAAACGTGTCGCCAGGTCGAAAGAATCACGTTACACCATGTCGATTGTAGTGCCCGGGCACGCAGTCATCCATATGGACGGATGCAGCGGGATACGAACGTAGGCCGGTGAGATCAGTGTTATACATGATGACTTCCCTGACGGCCATGACATCTTCTAGAGTAATGATTTTCCGTATCACAAGGTCAGAACCTTCTTACAGTGATTTGAGGTGAGTGACAGTGAACTCACATTGTTGTCTCGGCCACCAAATTCTCTTGATGTAATTCAGATAGAACATCTCTAGGGCGGCTGCTCCGCGCCCAGAAACTATTGGTCCGAAATGTGCTAGAATTACCTGACCAGTCCGTAGACATCTGGTGTCACATACCTCCGGAAAGCAACCAAGGATTTGTCCAACCCACGTGATGCAGAATCACTATTGCATTGCGTTCCAAGAGAGAAACTAAACGCAGTTAAGCACATTTTACCTCAGTCATCTGTTGCTAACCTAACGGAGCTATGGGATTTAACATCTGAGATCATCAGTCCCTTGGACGTAGAACTACTTAAACCTATCTAAACTAAGGACGTCACACACATCCATGCCCGAGGAAGGATTCGAACCTGCGACCGTAGCAGCACCCCTGTTCCGGACTGAAGCGCCTAGAACCGCTCGGCCACAACGGCCGGCCCTAACTGAGAAAATCGCGTTTTCCATCTGCTTGTGAACCGAGTAAACTGTGTTCTGTGTGGGGACCGACCCGTCATTCGCCAAAATGAGCGTGCTAAACCACCTAAAAACCAAACTCTGGTTGGGCAGTGTACAATACCAGTGGTTGTTTATCCGCCGCACGGATTAGACTTGTTCCGGCTAACCTGATGCCTTAGAAACTAGCACTGTACGCGTTACGAAATAACAGTTGTTCTTTCTTCTGCAGTTTCTGAACACATCAGGTGAAAAATTGAAGTCCGCAGCTCGTGGTCGTGCGGTAGCGTTCTCGCTTCCCACGCCCGGGTTCCCGGGTTCGATTCCCGGCGGGGTCAGGGATTTTCTCTGCCTCGTGATGACTGGGTGTTGTGTGATGTCCTTAGGTTAGTTAGGTTTAAGTAGTTCTAAGTTATAGGGGACTGATGACCATGGATGTTAAGTCCCATAGTGCTCAGAGCCATTTGAACCATTTTGAAAAATCGAATATCTCCGGGAGAAGTCACGCTAATACCGTGTAACACTGCCTTTTGACGTGGTAATCGCCTCACTTCGATGAAGAAAGTCTACAAGTTTCTTTGGGAATGCCACACCTAGCTGAGGCCACGCTTTCACGCATAGATCCCGTGGAGCTATCGAAGAGTCTAGGCTTAATAATGGTTTTAATTCAGTGGTGAAGAGAGTCCACAAGCTTCTTTAGGTATTCTATAAACAGCTGTAGCCGATCATTGAAGATTAGAGCACACACAGCTACCAAACGACGGCGATGTTGATCAGTACGTCAACCACGGTACCAAATAGTCGCGGACATTTCCTATGGGATAAATGGCGGTTGACTTGGCGGAACAGTGGAGGTGCGTTTGAGAGCCTCAGTATTCGTCAAACAAGCAACGACTTCCTGCAGCACTACGAATGCGGCTGTTAATGTTTCATAAGACGAGAGTATCCATGCCGTACTTATCAGGAAGATGTAGGCTCCGAGAATGTCCATGGTGACGTCATTAAAAATGCAATGTCATCATTGTATGAGAAATATTCGCAAAATATCAGCGAAACCTCTTCGGCCTGAACTTCTTCTCGCCCCCCTCCCAACAAACACACACACATTGGGCCGTAGGCGCTATCGAGAAAAAAGACAAAACCGCGAATCGTTGTAACATAGTACTCGCCCCCTGTCTCCCACTGTTAGTTAATTAACTTTTTGCCGCAATACAGGCATGCTGCTTCAAGTACCGCTATGCGCAATGGCCTCTTGCAAGGTACGCTACTCCAAAATCCCACCCAAAGGATTTCCTACACAGTGTTAGCTCGGAAGGACCCCGAGATGCCGAGATGGACCTGCATTCACTGAGAGCGTCAACAACTTTCGGACTTGAAACCGACTGTCATTGAGAAGCCGTGACACTTGTCTACGACCGTTATCGGTTAGATTATTTTTACGATCTACTCCGTGTTACATTTCTGTGGGAGGTGCACCATTCCTTCGAGGCACGCTGATATAAAAACAACTCAGACAACCGTAATTGAAAACGTCCAAACACGATAGCTCCTTTCTTCCATTCTGTCACTTCCATAAGTCGGCTCTTGTTACTGTGCTGATCCCACGGAACCGACATAACACTACACTGCCCTAACTTCTACATCTACATCTACATAAATACTCCGCAACCCACCATTAGGTGCGTGGCAGAGGGTACTTCCTACCACAATTAGCATCTTCTCTCCCTGTTCCACTCCCAAACAGAACGAGGGAAAAATGACTGCCTATATGCCTCTGTACGAGCCCTAATCTCTCTTATCTTTGTGGTCTTTCCGCGAAATGTAAGTTGGCGGCGGTAAAATTGTACTGCAGTCAGCCTCAAATGCTGATTCTCTAAATTTCCTCAGTAGCGATTCACGAAAAGAACGCCTCCTTTCCTCTAGAGAGCCGAGTTCGTGAAGCATTTCCGTAACACTCGCGTGATGATCAAACCTACCAGTAACAAATCTAGCAGCCCGCCTCTGATTTGCTTCTATATCCTCCCTCAATCCGACCTGATAGGGATCCCAAACGCTCGAGCAACACTCAAGAATAGGTCGTATCAGTGTTTTACAAGCGGTCTCCTTTACAGATGAACCTCATCTTTCCAAAATTCTAACAATGAACCGAAGACGACCATCCGCCTTCCACACAACTGCCATTACATGCTTGTCCCACTTCATATCGCTCTGCAATGGTTCAAATGGTTCAAATGGCTCTGAGCACTATGGAACTTAACATCTATGGTCATCAGTCCCCTAGAACTTAAAATTACTTAAACCTAACTAATCTAAGGATGTCACACAACACCCAGTCATCACGAGGCAGAGAAAATGCCTGACCCCGCCGGGAATCGAACCCGGGAACCCGGGCGCGGGAACGCTACCGCACGACCACGAGCTGCGGACGACTCTGCAATGTTACGCCCAAATATTTCATCGACGTGGCTGTGTCAAGCGCTACACTACTAATGGAGTGTTCAAACATTACATAATTCTTTTTGCTATTGATCTGCATTAATTTACATTTATCTATACTTAGAGTTAGCTGCCATTCTTTACACCACTCACAAATCCTGTCCAAGTCACCTCGTATCCTCCTACAGTCACTCAACGACGACGCCTTCCCGTACACCACAGCATCATCAGCAAACAGCCGCACATCGTTATACACCCTATCCAGAAGATCATTTATGTAGATAGAGAACAACAGTTGACCTACCACACTTCCCTGGGGCACTCCAGATGATAACCTCACCTCCGATGAACACTCACCATCGAGGACAACGTACTGGGCACTATTACATAAGAAGTAATAGCAATGCTGTGCTACACGACTGGATAGTACCAGTTCTGCACCATGTATAGCGCTCCAAAGTGACCAGTCTGCTCTTTTAGTGATGATTAATATTTAGTGCGGTAATCTTAGGCAGATCAAAATTACCTGTACTTGAAAACCAGTAATAATGTATCTGTTTACTGAAACAGTTCAGATTCGAACGAGTTCCGCCACAGCATGAAGAACGTTTAACACTCGGCGTGTTGGCCACAACGTGTCTTTTAGTGAAATAGACGGCCGTCATTAAAAAGAACGGAATGTAAAATGTGACGCATAATGGGCCCTTATATTAGGTGGAATACGCTCTTAGCAAAGCATATATCTTTACACGAAAATACGAGTTTTTCATAGCGAACTGAGGAGCGGTAAATTTAGCAGAATTTTCGCGCACTTTCGCCGGTGTCATAATTTAGGGAGCGAAGGTCGGCGGCGCGGCAGCCACACGTGACGCCAGCAAGCCCCTGGCGGCTGCTCGGCACGTGTGCGCGCGCCGCCGTCTGTGGACCGGTCGCCACTGCTGACAAACAGGATGTTCCCTCGCAGCCGGACTGCCGCAACGTTCCTGACGCAAAGCGGTCCTCTTGCCGTGTACCTGCCACCGTCTGCGCCGACCTTCCGTCATCCCGCCTCTCTGAACGCGTCTCGTGCAGAAACCGTGAGAGTGTCCATTCAGCAATCTACTCCAATACCGCCTAGACTACACGCCTGCGCGCACACTTGTGACGTCACATACTGATGGCCGGGTTTGTATCGGAACGCTCCTGTTAAGCATGTTGCAGCTATACGATCTTTACGAGTTTTATAACTGAGACCGCATAGGGATTCTCGTGCTTTCTGTAGTAACCAAAACCAACTGCGGGAACGCCTTGGGCTGCGGATCGGAGCCGCCAGGCGGGGAAGCCGCCGGCGGTGGAGCACGCACCACCGGGTAAACACAGGACGAGTCGTGCGACAGACCAACGACAACTTACAACAACCTACCACGACCGACTATGACGGACACAACAAGGAAGAGATAAACAACGGAGGCTTGTGGAAACCACAACACCAAACACCAACAGTAAATCCACTAAGTACCAGAGCCAGGCAAATGTCAACAACGAGAAACAACCAGAACGCAATACTGCCGAGATAGAAACGAAATCCAGAGCGGGTACCGAGTGGCTGGACTAGGGTTTTTGTTTTCCTTTATTGTAATTTTAATCACCTGATACAGGCTGGCTGGCAGCAGCATGGTACGCTGTTCTTCAGCCTTAAGTGGAACAATAACATGACATACAGGTGATACAGACAAGACAGTAAAAACGGCGGGCAAAAAAAGGAGATACAAAAAACAAGAAACAAGAAGCCGTTCACGCTGGACGCGAAAAAACAGTAACACTTGGGGACACGGCGCACAGAACACGGATGACGGCGACGGCCACGTGAACAGTTGAGGCGTGACGGTGACAGAACACTAAACACAAATCGAGGCACACACACAACACACAGATGGCGATGATCTCCGGCGCGCGAAAGTCCACTGAGCCTGTACGAGTCCGGGGACCTGCCAAGAGCGGAGGAGGAGGAGGAGGAGGAGGAGGAGGGGAATGAGAGAGGGGAGAGAAGAGAGAAGAGATGCCATGGGCAGAGGAGAGAGGGGGAGGGAGGAAGGGGGAGGGGAAGCCCGGGGGAAGAGGGGAGGAGGAAGGGGGGAGAGGAAAGAGAAGGGAAGGGAAGGGAGGGTGCCTAAAGGAAACGACACAGGAAGTGGGGGGGAGGGTCAAAGGTGATATGAGGGGTAGATGGAGGGAGGAGGACATCATCAGGGAGGGGGAGCTGGCGGAAGCCACCTTGGGAGAGGGTAAGGAGGGTGGAGAGATGGAGAGCGGGTGGGACGTGGGAATACAGGCGCGGCAGCGAGCGGGGGTGGGAGAGGATCGGGGAGACGAGCGGGTGAGGAGGATCAAGTTTACAGGAGGTGTACAGGATCCGTATCCTTCCGTGGGGGAAGGGGATGAGATCATACAGGATCCGCGTGGGGGAGGAGAGACGGATGCGATAGGCAAGGCGGAGAGCATGGCGTTCAAGGACTTGGAGGGATTTATAAAAGGTAGGGGGGGCGGAGATCCAGGCTGGATGGGCGTAACAAAGGATAGGGCGGATGACGGATTTATAGGTGTGGAGGAGTGTGGAGGGGTCCAGACCCGACGTACGGCCGGAAAGGAGCTTGAGGAGACGGAGGCGGGAACGTGCCTTGGCTTGGATTGTCCGGAGATGGGGAGTCCAGGAGAGGCGACGGTCGAGAGTGACGCCAAGGTACTTAAGGGTGGGAGTGAGGGCGATAGGACGGCCATAGACGGTGAGATAGAAATCAAGGAGGCGGAAGGAAGGGGTGGTTTTGCCTACAATGATCGCCTGGGTTTTGGAGGGATTGACCTTGAGCAACCACTGGTTGCACCAAGCAGTTGAACCGGTCAAGATGGGATTGGAGAAGGTGTTGGGAGCGTTGCAGAGTGGGGGCAAGGGCAAGGCAGGCGGTGTCATCGGCAAACTGGAGAAGGTGGACGGGGGGTGACGGCGGCGGCATGTCCGCCGTGTACAAAAGGTACAGAAGGGGGGAGAAGACGGAGCCTTGGGGCACACCGGCGGAGGGGAAAAAGGTGTAGGAATCTGTGTTATGGATGGTGACATAGGAAGGACGGCGGGAGAGAAAGGAACAGATCAGACGGACGTAGTTAATGGGAAGGGCGAAGGTTTGGAGCTTGAAGAGGAGACCGGAATACCAGACGCGGTCATAAGCGCGTTCGAGGTCAAGGGAGAGGAAGATTGCGGAGCGACGGGAATTTAGCTGTTCGGAAAGAAGATGAGTGAGGTGAAGGAGAAGATCGTCGGAAGAGAAGGACGGCCGAAAGCCACACTGGGTAACGGGAAGGAGACGGTGCTGGCGGAGATGCTGGTGGATATGTCGGGTGAGGATAGATTCCAGGACCTTGCTGAAGACCGAGGTAAGGCTGATGGGACAGTAGGAGGAGACGGCGGACGGCGGTTTGCCAGGTTTAAGGAACATAAGGATACGGGAGGTTTTCCACAGGTCGGGGTAGTAACCGGTGGACAGGACTACAGTGTAGAGCCTGGCCAGGGTGGAGAGAAAAGAGACAGGAGCTTCACGAAGGTGACGGTAGGTGACACGATCGTGACCAGGAGCGGTGTTGAAGGACTAGGACAGAGCGGGTCCCTATATACGAAACCGGAGGGAGCGGCTATTGGCTTAGCGGTGGCGCCCTCGCTGCGCGAGAGCCGCTGCGCGGAATAGCCGCCGCGGAGGCGGAGCCTTCTATGGGCTGACCACGTCCATTTGTTCTGGCGCGTGTTCGACTTCCGCGGCGGAAGGTACTAGAATTTCCTCTTCTACATGGCGCTGTAATGAAAGTATGGAAATCTATATCACTGCGTAAAGAAAGTGAACAAAACTGCCCTATTTTATTTCAAGATGTAAAATTACTTTGACGATTTGCCTTAAATACGCGTTTCTAGGCTTGAATACAAACTGTAATTTTAAATTCTGTCTTTTACCTCGGGAGCTACGTTTTCTTGCAGTAAAAAATCGGCAATATGCAACAACAAGCAGACGTTTTCGATTTTAAACAAAGCAGCTGGAGCTCCTACAGAATTTAAGAATTTGTTTCCCAGGTTATTTTCGTAAATTTTCCTCTCCACTTCAAAATTTGCTGACCTCACACGAAACTCAAATCATTCGACGAATTGTAGCACCACATGACATAATGTTTAATAAATCAAAAAACCCGACAAAATATTCTATTTCCCTGTTTCTCCAGAACTTAAGAACCTTAAACATGTGAAACGTCCCCTTAGAAAAATTTATGGAGGAGGAGATTACTGTTTAACGTCCCGTCGACAACGAGGTCATTAGAGACGGAGCACAAGCTCGGATTAGGGAAGGATGGGGAAGGAAATCGGCCGTGCCCTTTCTAAGGAACCATCCCGGCATTTGCCTGAAGCGATTTAGGGAAAGCACGGAAAACCTAAATCAGGATGGCCGGACGCGGGATTGAACCGTCGTCCTCCCGAATGCGAGTCCAGTGTGCTAACCACTGCGCCACCTCGCTCGGTGAAAAATTTATGAATTACTGTGCTGATAAACCTCTTACATTATTTGATTTTCAAACAGCTGAGCAGAACTGAACGTACTCAGACACTTGGCTCTTTACCTATTCTGATCAACACTAAACTGACACACAATATTTTCAGCGCAACGCAATCTGACTTTCAAAAATCCCTACAAATGAATGGCCCTGACTAACAATAACCTATACCTTTCATGAATCACTTACCTCACAAAAATCTTCGTTACTCGAACTACTGCAAAACAGCGAGCGCCAATACTGCCAGCTAAATAAAAGATTCTAACTACTGAAGGCACTAACTGCTGATAGGCATAGTTAGCAAATGAAAGATTTGATAGAGAACAAACAATGTATTTACCTTAATAGTGTTCAAAAGTCATAATATATATAGCAGTTCATGACATCCAGTCTTACAAATGTACTGTCTCTGATGGACACACGTCCAGATCATCCGCTCTCAAAACTCCGCCATTTCTCTCCCCACATCCACCACTGCTGGCGGCTCTCCTCCAACTGCGCAACGCTACGCGCTGTTAACATCCATCTGCCCAACACTACAATAGCCAACAACAATGCAAACCAGCCACAGACTGCACACAGCACAGCCAGTGATTTTCATACAGAGCGCTAAGTGGCGTTACCAACATAAAAACCTAAACAGCCTACTTACACATGGAAAGATTGTTTCTCCTATATCCTTGACTGATATTCGTGTCACAGAGTGCTGTTAATTTAATCACAGTGTACTTACCTCGAAATTCTGCTTTCTATACTGCTTAATCTGTCGAACACTGAATTTATTAAAACAATTTTCTAAGGTAATATACTCAAATTGAAATTATTTCCGAATAGCTGTATATGTATAACTGAACAAAATAATTGTGTAGCTCTTTCAAAGAGAAGTACTGGAAACTCAGTAATCTGGTAGGAATGATAAGGAATACTAAACATTTTCGAGCCTCACTAATTAATATAACTATTCTGTGTGGCAATAGTTGCATATATGAAAGACATTTCACAGCCAGCTTCGTATTAACCTCGCAGCAATGGTCCAGAATTAAGAAACAAATTATAGTGGTACATGATACATAACTGCTTTCAAATATAATTGGCAAATGTGGTGCAATGGAAACAAGTAGCACGCTATAAATTTTTTGTCATTTATTTACCCTTGAATGATGCGTAGACACAAATTCCTGTCTGGGAATAGCTGCAATCCAGCGATTTCTCAACTTCACACATTTGGAAAATTGAAACATGTGCACTATCATCGCCGGCCGCGGTGGTCTCGCGGTTCTAGGCACGCAGTCCGGAACCGCGCGACTGCTACGGTCGCAGGTTCGAATCCTGCCTCGGGCATGGATGTGTGTGATGTCCTTAGGTTAGTTAGGTTTAAGTAGTTCTAAGTTCTAGGGGACTGATGACCACAGCTGTTAAGTTCCATAGTGCTTAGAGCCATTTGAACCCATTTGCACTATCATGCCTTTTTGGGATTTATAATTTCCCTGGCAAAAGGGAACGCAACACTTGTATCCCATACTTCAAAGAACTGTAGGCGAATACTGTATGAAATATGTATCAGTTTCAAGTGGCACACACTTTCAACACAACAAACACGCCAACAGGACTGCGGACTAAAGATAAGATGGCCAACAGTTTGTGACGTCACGTGCCAAAATGGCCGCTGTGTGTAGGCCTTGTATCTAGAAGGCTTTGTCCACTCACACAACAGTACAGGCCCTATTAGTTACAAGTTCGGGTCGAGTTCTGGTCGTTTTGGAAGCCTTCCTTGACTGTTCAAGTGGGTTAACAGTGAAGCCGCAGGATTTTTCTTGTACAATATAAATAATTTTGTATTAAAGAAGACAACCCACCGAAAAGCAGAAGCTATGTGTTGTCGATAGGCATACACAAAAGAAAGAAAACTTCCCAGCTTTCAGAGTTATTCTTTGACGAGCTAGAGTGAAACACACACACACACACACACACACACACACACACATGCTCCTACATGGTGCCAACTGAACTATCTCTCTATTTTACTCTAGATCGTCAAAGGAAAACTCCGGAAGGTCGCAACTTTTCTCTATTTTGATTGTGCCTATCGACTGCTCAACGCTTCTGCTTTTTCAGTGAGTTGTCACCTTTAATACAAAGGTATTTACGAAAAAAAGGACAGCCGTGTGAAATGAGTGGATGGGAGACCCCGAAGGCAGGTTCAGATGCCTAATTGGAAAGTTTTTCCCTATTCTTCACGCCTGCAGGCACGTGACAGCTGTCTGCGTAAATGTACCGGGTGATGAAAAAGTCAGTATAAAATTGAAAACTTAATAAACCACGGAATAATGTAGATAGAGAGGTAAAAATTGACATACATGCTTGAAATTACATGGGGTTTATCAGAACCAAAAGAAAAACAAAGTTCACAAAATGTCCAACAGATGGCGCTGGACAGCGAAACGTCAGTGACTGCGCATGACAATCGTGTATAAAAGGAGCTGTAATGAGAACGAGAATCAGATGCGCCAGCAGTCGCAGCATGTTGACCTTACCTGAAAGCTGTATTATCAGAATGGGGGATGTGCTAGTTCAGCGTTACGATCCTATCGCCATCGGAAGGGGATTCCAACGGGTAAAGGTCCGTTGACAAAAGCAGCTGTGGCGAGAATGATTTCGAAGTTCGAAGCCACAGGTTGTTTACACGATAGACCCGGTAGTGGCCGACCGAGCACAAGGCGTAGTGCTTCTGAGACAGATCAGGAAGAAATGGAGACTGTAGCGGGTTCGTCTGTGCACGGGGAAGTCAGCGCTCGTGCAGTCGCACGTCGCACCGGCATTCCATACACAACTGTTTGGTTGGCCCGGAGGCGTACCCTCCAATGCTATCCGCATAAAATCCATAGGCATCACGACTGTTACCTGGCGATTTAGTAAAGCGGAGGGCATTTACGGTGTGGGCGTTTCTAAAGATGGCGGAAGATGACGATTGTTTGAGTAACGTGTTGTGGACCGACGAAGCTCATTTCACGCTCCGAGGGTCTGCAGAATTTGGGCTACCGAAAATCCTAGAACTGTCGTGGAAACTCCATTGCACGACGAGAAAGTCACGATATGGGTTGGATTTACCACATCTACCGTTATCGGACCTTTCTTCTTCGAGGAAATGCGTGATTCTGGTTTTGTAATTGCTACCGTGACGGTTGAGAGGCACGCCGATATGTTACAGAATCGCATCATCCCCAGCCTGGCTGATAAACAACTGCTGGAACGTACGATGTTTATGCAGGATGGCGCTCCACCCCATATTGCTAGACGCGTGAAAGATCTCTTGCGCGCATAGTTTGGTGATGATCGTGTGCTCAACAGCCACTTTCGTCATGCTTGGCCTCCCAGGTCCCCAGACCTCAGTCCGTGCGATTATTGGCTTTGGGATTACCTGAAGTCGCAAGTGTATCGTGATCCACCGACATCTCTAGGAATGCTGAAAGACAACATCCGACGTCAATGCCTCACCATAACTCCGGTCATGCTTTACAGTGCTGTTCACATTATTCCTCGACTACAGCTATTGTTGAGGAATGATGGTGGACATATTGAGCATTTCCTGTAAAGAACATCATCTTTGCTTTGTCTTACTTTGTTATGCTAATTATTGATATCCTGATCAGATGAAGCGCCATCTGTCGGACATTTTTTGAACCTTTGTATTTTTTGGTTCTAATAAAACCCCGTGTCATTCCAAGCATGTGTGTCAATTTGTACCTCTCTAACTATATTATTCCGTGATTTATTCAGGTTTCAAATTTGTACTGACTTTTTGATCACCCGGTAAAGTGTAGGCGATTGTAATGGGTGTCTGCGTAGTGCAATGTCGTGTTCGTGTAGGAGATCATGAGCGAAGGTAGAGTGTCTAACCCGCTATAGGCACGTGATCTACTCATCTCGAGTATCACCAAGGGGGCTGATGACCACCCTTGTGGGATCACACGTGATCGGCCGGTACCTTGACGACGAGAACGCATGCCCTCACGTGTCCACAGGGACCAACATTGAGAAACTGTTACATCCGAATGCTCCACAAATGTGTATATTGGACGATTCGACCAGCCTATCAGGTGGAGACCCACAGTGTTGCCCCTTTCAAACTCTGTCTGGTGTTCATAACGCTGTCTCACAGGAGTACTGGACATCTCCGTGTCCTTCATTGTAACCACTCCACCTCCGACGCTGTGCATGCCTACCAGTCCTGGTAACAAAACTAAACAGGAACAACACTAGTGAACTCCGTTCTACTTACAACAAGGAACTGCAACTCTAACCGTTTATATACCTGCCGATGGGGTGACAGCCCATCATTTCTTCTGGGTGCTTCACCTTCAAAAGAGCACTGAATATCTTTTTTTCAGGACATTTGTCAGCACTTACGGGTGCTACATGTTGTTTAATTTGACAAGACGGATACATGCGTGAGGTAACTTGGCTGAAATGGCTCTGAGCACTATAGGACTTAACATCTCAGGTCATCAGTTCCCTAGAACTTAGAACTACTTAAACCTAACTAACCTAAGGACATTACACACATCCATGCCCGAGGCAGGATTCGAACCTGCGACCGTAGTAGTAGTCGCGTGGTTCCAGACTGAAGCGCCTAGAATCGGTCGGCCACACCGGCCGGCCGTGAGGTAACTGATGATGCGTTTTTGACAATAGCGTAGCAAATGCTTTGTCAATTTCCTTCAGGATGTATACAGTAAAGATACAAAGCGCACCATGTATTTGGAGCATTAAATTTCCTGACACAATTTTCAGGAACGAAACCACGAAAGAAACTGCAAATTTCGTACATTACGCGAAGGAATTAATTATTACGGTTCGTAGGTGTCGCCTAATAAAATATTGCTGGCGTGTGCTGATCAGTTAATTCTCGGCTTCAGTTATTCTTAGGGTTCATGAAATAACGCTTATAATTTAAACTGGCTAAATAATCCTTAATCACTTACAGGTAGGGAAAATGTTTTGTCTGACTGCCACATGGCGAATGATGCAGACTGGGTGAATATCCAGGCACGCTGCAATTTTGCACTTGGAGACCAGAGTTGTACACTCGGGTAGCACAGAAATCGCTGGTGCAGGTAGCTTCGCTCTCTTATTGCTTGGCTGCTGCGGAGTATGGCGTTGACTGCAGAAGTGACATTTTGTTCTCTCTCAGTACACTAGCGCAATAGCTCATAATATTGTTAATAATTTTATGAAATACCCTTTGCCATGCACTGCATAGTGGCTTGCAGAGTATATACAGGGTGGTCGGAAAGTCTGAAAAACTTGTAATGGTGTTGGAGAGTAGGTTGTGCTGAGAAATAATTGCTAAGAAAAAAATTCCGTGTTAATTAGCATGTAAGTTAGCCAATTAAGCTGCTGCGTGCGCGAACTCAAGCGGCCCGTCGGAGAAGATGTTGTCAAACGTGTTATTCGTTTGGTTTCCTAAAATCGAACAAAAGTGATGGTAAAGATCGAACCCGAGCAGTCTCGTGCGCTATCATCTACGCTGTTAGATCAACTGATAGTAATTATTGTATGTGGCGGGGGCGCTTGAATTTGCGGTCGTAACGGCCTGATTGGCTAACTTCAATGCTAAGTGACTCAGAAACGGTGCACTGTATGGAATTTTCCTTAACAATTGTTTCTCAGCGTATCCTACATGCAACACACAAGCTTTTCGTACTATTTATGATTCCGTATGTGTAGGTTCAGATGTCGGAGCACTGAATAACACAGGTTCATCATTCAACAGAATTTGCACACTGCTAATAGTTCAAGGTTTCTTCCCACCCTGCACTGTCTATAGCTGAAAGTCGATTCTCCACTCAGGTACACCTTAATACCGTACCTACTGACGTCAGATAACAACTCACCGATATACGATTTTTCTTACCACAGTTTCATCTTCGTCACAACTTTTCGACCTCTGTCGATTTGAATACTACGTTTTTGGTCTAGAGAGAAAGCTAACCTCACCACACGCGTTTCTTCGATTCTTTTCTGAACCAATTTGTTTTACAATCGACGTGGTCATAATCGACTTATTGTACTAGAACTACCTTAGCGCCCGTTGCTTCGCTCGCGTAGACCGTATGGTTCGCACAGACTTTTTTTTTCTTTAATCGACTTATTATGTTGTTCACAAATTTCAATAATTTAACTTTTCATGCTAATTACGGCCACAGAAGCAAGATCTTTTCCGAATGTACTTCTAACCGACGGTTTTTGTTAATCATGCCTTTTGTGTTGTTATAATAATATTTTCATAGAAACTTTCATCCCCTAACACGTATTTCTTTGTATCTAACTGAGAAGTGGAATACCAACTTTTATGGGCTTAGCTTTAAATTTTCTTTAATATAACGAAATATTTTCTTAAAAATTTTCTCCCCTTTAGCGGCTGAATTTCCTACAACAGTGAAAGAGGCCTTTCTTTAATTTCTAACCAGGAAGTCAAATAGCAGTTTTCATAGACTTTCACATACTGTTTTACTTCCTTAGTGATTGAATTTCCAAAAGTGCTAAAGCAGGTATGTTTTTGCGACTGTGAAACTAAATACCAGTTTTCGTAGTTCTAGCTTCACAACTGCCTTATTAGCTCATCGCATATTTCACACCGTTAGGAGTGGAATTTCGAGCATTCCCTTCTTAAGCGATGCCTGGAATATTAGATCGACAACCTCTACAAATTTCAGATTTATATCCTAGGCGGTTTGATGTTGACGGTGATGAATCAGTGAATAACTTAGGCTCCATTCCACGCCCTTAGGGATTGAATTAGCAAAAGCAGTGAAACACGTATTTCATTTCTAACTGAGAAGCGAAGTACCAATTTCAAAGATTTAGCTCTACAAATGCTTTAATATTTTATAAAACATTTAACCCCCTACTGCACCGCTTTTGGGGTTGAATTTCCGAGAACACTGACATGTGCATTTTTTTTATTGATTGCTAACGGAGAACCCAAATACAAATTTTCGTAGATGTAGCTTCAAAAATGTTTGCTTAGTGAAATATTTTCACAATAGCTTTCATCCCCTAATTCGCCCCCATAGCGAATGGACTTCCAAAAACAATGAGACATATTTTTGAGTCATTATTTACGGTGATAATGCATAAATTGGTAGCCGAAAGTGTTTCCTTGAGACGGTACCATGGTGTACTCTGACTGAATGTTTTCTTCACTTCGAGCTCTGCATTCCCCGTAACATAAGGCTCTGTCCATTAAGTACGAGCTACCACTCCGCGCTATAACCTCGCTGGTGTCACACTATATCCACCATCAACCTACACCGCCAGTCGCTGTACGATCACTACCCCAGTAAAAGAACGATCTGGTAACGTATAGGCGGTTTATACATACTACACGCGTGCCTTCCGTAGTGCAGTTTTTCCATGCTTCTGTCCCTTGGGACATGAAACATTCCAGTGAATTATAAAGACACAGTTACCACGTAATGACTTCTACACTCCTGGAAATGGAAAAAAGAACACATTGACACCGGTGTGTCAGACCCACCATACCTGCTCCGGACACTGCGAGAGGGCTGTACAAGCAATGATCACACGCACGGCACAGCGGACACAACAGGAACCGCGGTGTTGGCCGTCGAATGGCGCTAGCTGCGCAGCATTTGTGCACCGCCGCCGTCAGTGTCAGCCAGTTTGCCGTGGCATACGGAGCTCCATCGCAGTCTTTAACACTGGTAGCATGCCGCGACAGCGTGGACGTGAATCGTATGTGCAGTTGACGGACTTTGAGCGAGGGCGTATAGTGGGCATGCGGGAGGCCGGGTGGACGTACCGCCGAATTGCTCAACATGTGGGGCGTGAGGTCTCCACAGTACATCGATGTTGTCGCCAGTGGTCGGCGGAAGGTGCACGTGCCCGTCGACCTGGGACCGGACCGCAGCGACGCACGGATGCACGCCAAGACCGTAGGATCCTACGCAGTGCCGTAGGGGACCGCACCGCCACTTCCCAGCAAATTACGGACACTGTTGCTCCTGGGGTATCGGCGAGGACCATTCGCAACCGTCTCCATGAAGCTGGGCTACGGTCCCGCACACCGTTAGGCCGTCTTCCGCTCACGCCCCAACATCGTGCAGCCCGCCTCCAGTGGTGTCGCGACAGGCGTGAATGGAGGGACGAATGGAGACGTGTCGTCTTCAGCGATGAGAGTCGCTTCTGCCTTGGTGCCAATGATGGTCGTATGCGTGATTGGCGCCGTGCAGGTGAGCGCCACAATCAGGACTGCATACGACCGAGGCACACAGGGCCAACACCCGGCATCATGGTGTGGGGAGCGATCTCCTACACTGGCCATACACCACTGGTGATCGTCGAGGGGACACTGAATAGTGCACGGTACATCCAAACCGTCATCGAACCCATCGTTCTACCATTCCTAGACCGGCAAGGGAACTTGCTGTTCCAACAGGACAATGCACTTCCGCATGTATCCCGTGCCACCCAACGTGCTCTAGAAGGTGTAAGTCAACTACCCTGGCCAGCAAGATCTCCGGATCTGTCCCCCATTGAGCATGTTTGGGACTGGATGAAGCGTCGTCTCACGCGGTCTGCACGTCCAGCACGAACGCTGGTCCAACTGAGGCGCCAGGTGGAAATGGCATGGCAAGCCGTTCCACAGGACTACATCCAGCATCTCTACGATCGTCTCCATGGGAGAATAGCAGCCTGCATTGCTGCGAAAGGTGGATATACACTGTACTAGTGCCGACATTGTGCATGCTCTGTTGCCTGTGTCTATGTGCCTGTGGTTCTGTCAGTGTGATCATGTGATGTATCTGACCCCAGGAATGTGTCAATAAAGTTTCCCCTTCCTGGGACAATGAATTCTCGGTGTTCTTATTTCAATTTCCAGGAGTGTATGAATAAACCTCCAACTTCAACTAAATACAGTTTCAATTTGCTTTCACTTTTACCCACACATTTTTCTATAATATTTTAGCATCGTCAGTGTATTTCTTTACTTAGTTTTACAATTGGTTCTATGGAGCCTACCTATCTTGGATGACATAGTCGCCTTTATCTGTTTGTCATCTAATTCTTGTCCATTGAATTTGCACCTTTGGTGTCCCACTAAATACAGAGCGCATATAGGGAGTTTCAGCAGCGTTCTCCTCTATACATTGGCCTCAAATTAATTATCAAGTAAAGATTCACACAATGCAACGAGTTACATAACAATTACAAGTCTCATTTCTGTAGGTAGTTGCATTCGATCCCGAGTATTAGCTTCAAGTATTCTTCTGAAATATGCTTCTTGTTCCAGAACCCACCAGAATGAAAACTACTGAAGAGAAGAGTGCAAGCACACCTCGTGTGAGGTTAGCCGTTCTGGGGCAGACCAATGTCGGGAAGTCTGGTAAGTTCGGCCGCCCGTTGAGTAGAATGTCTATGATAAAACTTTGTAACAATGAGGCGATCTGCACACTTCTGACGACACGAGAGTAAAATCTTACACAGTCCAGTCACCTTTTGCCGCGTGGACGCGCAGGCAGAGCGTCAGTGAGGTTCTGGAAGCTACCGACAGGGATGTGGAGCCATACCGACTCTAGTGCTGGCCAGCTGCGCCAAGTTTCACGATTGAGGACCCATGCCGCGGACAGCCCGATCTAGGTGGTCCCACATATTCTTGATTCGACTTAAATCGGCAGGGGAGCGGTGAGGGGGGGTTGGTAACTATGGGATGGCTCAAATGGCTCTGAGCTCTATGCGACTTAACTTCTCAGGTCATCAGTCGCCTAGAACTTAGAACTAATTAAACCTAACTAACCTAAGGACATCACACACATCCATGCCCGAGGCAGGATTCGAACCTGCGACCGTAGCAGTCGCTCGGCTCCAGACTGTAGCGCCTAGAACCGCACGGCCACGCCGGCCGGCTTAACCATGGGAGTACCATAAGCTCATCCAGGTGCTCTTCGGATCACGCACGGACACTGTGAACCGTGTGACACGATGCATTGTCCTGCTGGTAGATGCCAACTTGGTGAAGAAAAATTAAACTGAATATGGTAGTTAACATTGTCCACAAGGACAGATGATTACTTGAGTTGATCCATTGCGCCTTCCAGAACGACTAGATGCCCCAGAGAATGCCACGAGAAAAATTCCCCATACCATAATGCTTCTCGGCCTAGACCGTTCTCGCAATTGTTGTAGGGCCTTACACGCCAACGGCCTTCAGTCCGATGAATGACAAAACATGATTCATCTGAAAAGGCCACCTACCGCCACTTAGTGGACGTCTAGTTGCGCTATCGTCGGCCAAATTCACACTGGAGATAACAGAGTGGAAGAAATGAAAGGAAGCAGGCCATCATGTCTGTCACAGACAACAGAGATTATTTTTATAATGAAGGCAGCGGTATACACATAAGTAATATGAGGTACATTATACTGTTTTATACTAGAGGGAATTGCGTTAGTGTTGCGGATACAGTTTTGGTGGGAATTAGGTTGGGCTTCGCCGATGAACAGCAGTCAGATGAGTGCATGAA